>NW_011888810.1:10820945-10828435 GCF_000151845.1 Pteropus vampyrus
TATTTAGGTCAAATTTTTTAACCATTGAAAATATCATCTATAGACAGGATTCGACCAGCAAGGATATGGTCATATGTTTATGAGATTTGCCAGGAATTGGAAGGCTTTGTGTAAAGTCAAAGGAAGGAGAAAGGAGAATTATAATTAATATAAATTTTAAAAGATTTTTAACAAGTGAGATGAATTTCAGTAAAATAGATTTAAAAAGGCTTTAAATTTAAATTTTCAAAACAGAGTAGAAACTGAGACAGTGTATGGGAAAAGGTAGCATTAGACAAGAGCCTGGCTTTTAAAAGGATTGAGACTGTAGGTGGCAAATAGATCCACAGCTACCACGTAATTATTGAATAACTAGTGATTTCCCCATTAACCTTTCTAAGTTTTGGTTATCTCAACTAAAAATAAGCATGGTGATACCTTTCTCTTGGGATTCTTCTTATAATATTAGTGGATAAAATGACACAGTCACTAGCACATACTAATGCTGTTTTTTCCCTCCCTCACTTAAAAGAAATCAAAGATGATAGCAGTACCATAAACAAATGAAGATATTTTGATTAGTTTGAAAATCCATGCAAATTCGTCAAGACAGTGAGTATATGGAGGAGTCTATAAATGCCATTCTTTTATCTACAGAATGTTGGATAGAATGGTGGATGAATGCATAAATTAATCCTAACCGAAACAAAGAAAAAGGTATAGATACATAAAATGCTTAAGAGGTTAGGTAGTTGGTAATTCTCAATGTTTTTATCCCTATTTTGTACCTGTTATAGACAATACATTCCACAGAATAAAAAATCTTTACAAAACGTGAGACTTGCTCTTAGTTTTGAGAAAACTATAATTCAAATGAGAAGACAAGTATGTTCTATGGCAATGAATTCATCTGAGCATTTATCCTGAAGAAAGGTTCCTCTTGAATTTTTGCCTATAACCTTCCCAATATGTATTATATGCGAATTGTTAATATTTATTTGAATATCAAATTCATCAAAAAGGTATTTGGACTGGAAAACTACATTTATGCGATAAAAGCATGAGGGGATACAGTCTCATAAAAAAAACATTTTCCTCTTAAAATATACTTAGGTAAGACTTGAGCTTATACATTTCTTTTTGATGCATATTATTAAATACTCTTCTCAGAGGAAAGAGATTTGAGATTGAAATCCCTAGAATGAATATACAAAATGGTCTATTTCCTTCTTGTAACCATTAAACTTGTATTGGAAGTACTTAGAGGAAAAAAATTAACATTCAGTAACCATCATATTATGCAAACACAGAGAATTCTTTTGAAAAGTTAACTTATTCATATTTTTAGTGTTTGTCCAGTATCACAAAATAAGTGGCAGAACAGGTATTCCTACTCCATCTTTCTCAAAGTTTAGGTAGTCCCACTTTGATGCAGCTTATATGTTTCTGAAAAAAATGTCTATAATAATATTTTTAAAAATACATTAAGTATATGCTACTATAATTTGGAAATTCACAGAGGAAGAGTTTAAAGCATAAGTAGCATTCAACAAGAAACTGCCAAAATTTATACTTGTTATGTGACCACAGTTCTATTTTTAAGAAACTTGACAATATTAAGTAGAGTGAGGTTTTTCTTTTGATGACTAAAAGTTTTTGAGGGGCTAATTTATTTTGGGATTATAATTATTAATTTATTTTTGTTCCTGACAAGAGTTTCAATAGCACAAGTGATTTATTAGCTCTAAGTCAGTAGTTAGAAAACCTAAACATCACTGAAAAAATGAAGCTTTACATGCTGTCCATCATGTGACAATGTTTCTAAAACTAGAATAATAAAACAATTCTAAGCAGAGGAAAAGAATCATACATACTGTGAGTTGATTTAAAACACTATAAAATCATTTAAATACATGCAAACATTATTTTAGGTATAAAATCCCTATACTCACTATAAAACTTTAAAACAAACAGAATCATAAATTGAAACAAATAAATTATGAAAGAAAATCATTGATTTAATGTGAAAGATGATGTTGTATATAGTAGGTGAGCTAGTGCTTTCGATTAAGAGTACTGTAGTGGCAATTTCCTGTGAATTCTTCATGAAGATGCTGTGTATACTACATAATGAGTCAGGTTTTATGCCATTTTTCTACATTCAAACCACAGAGAAATCTTTATTTCCACAGAATGCAAAGATGTCAGTTTGTCTTCGCTTAATGAAACATACAATGTATTAGATCTCACTTTTAAACTAACTAGGAAAAAAGAAAAAAACCTAAACAATTTCCAGCTGGTACCCATACATATATAACGTTAGAAATTAAAAACAAAATATGGAGGAGAGAGACAGAGCTAGAGAGGGAGACAGAGAGGGAGAGGAAATGGGGGAAAGGGAAAGCAGAAACAGAAAGAGAAAGACAGAGACAGAGACAGAGAGAGCGCATGAGCTCACACACGCAAGCTCACATGTGGTAAAAATAGTTTCATAAGTGGTGCTTAATATATCTTTATTTATTTAAGATTCTTGTATGCCAATATTTTCTGAAAAATCTCACCACTGAATATACATTTGACTTTGTGTAATCCCAGCATTTCTCAAATTTTTGTTTTTAAATTAGAGATTGTTTTCAATGACATATCCAGCAACACAGTTTGAGAAATGCTACATTAGGCTGTCAATTAATTTTAATAACCACTTTTATATAATTATTTGTATTCAAATGCATCATTTCAAATCTCTTCGGCTAATTATAGTGAAAACCAAGGATGAAAAATATTAAGCACATAAAGTTAAGTAAATACAGCCAATGGAAAATAATAACATGTAGTTTTCCTCTGTCTTCTACATAGAAAACAGTCTGCTGAATTTAAACTAATAAGTAAACAGTATCTTATGATCTTTATATTTTACAACTTAAAATATAATTTTATCTGAAATAAGGAATTTTTTTAAAATTTTATCAAAATTGATACTGTTAAATTGGAAGTTTTATAGACTTTAAGTGTATTGGCAATTGTGATCGGGGTAAGAAATTATATATCCAACAATAAAGTTCTATTTTAGTAAATGGTGCTTTAGTGTTGTATATGAAAAATAATTGAAATAATACATGAAGGAAAAATAAAAAGATATAAAGTACAAAATACAGTATTTAACAATGGATACACCATTAGAGAGAGAAGAAAAAATGTCTATGACAAATAATTAGAAAGGACTATGTGTAAACTGTGATATACATATCCATAGAATTAAAAGAGTGTGGATGTTCAAGAATGTAAGGAAGGTCTTTGTAGATATAGCCCATATCTAAACAGCACAAAAAATATGGCCAGTGTTGCTCTGAATATTCTTTCCAGTGGCCAGACCCCTATAGATATACCACTGCTTAGATCTCTTTAGATATCGAGGATTTCTTCCTGTCTTAATAGAACTTGTTTCTAAACTTTTTCCCACTACACCAGTTTTCAAGTATGTCCTGAGACTTTTTTTTAATTTGGGTGAGACCTGAAGTGGGAAATTGAAAGAGAAAATTTTCTCACTTATACTATTATCATTTTCATTTTAACTCTCAAATGACAATATTTCCTCCACATTAGACTCTTCTCCTTAAAAATGGATGATAATAAACTATAAATAGTCTTCCATACTATTCATCCTAACTACCTTGGCTAGTCAGTTCATCTATTTCTCTATTTAAAATATATTTGGGGGATTTTTATCCATCTATATCCCATGCTCACTCTAAGGATCAGAACAGAGTATAAAAGAGTAGAAATCACTGATTATGGAATTGTACAGCAAATGTTTTGATAAAAGTTAAGACAAATAATTGATTCACATAGAAGAAATAGATAACATTATATGTGAGAGATGAAAGTAGAAAATGCCTTCCTGGAAGTTATAGTAATGTAAATCCTAAAGAATTAGTATCAATTAACTTGGCAGAGTTACAAAAAAGATATTGAGGATTGAGGTCTATTTGTATTTTTCTGGAAGAGAGGGGAGGCATTTGGGTATGATACCAAATTGATATGACCCTTATAAAATCGGACAGATAGATCATATTCTAGTCTATATCAGTCTAATGCAATTGTGTTAAAATAATAAAGTAATCAGAAGTTTTTCAATTTAAGTGTTATTACCTCAAAGTGTATCAAAGTGCATCTATTATACATGTCACAATGTTATTTGGTGAAATTGTATTTTCTCTTCTCTTCTATTCCATTATACTCCCAAAATACTCTAGGTACTGCTACTTGCAAGATGCTCAAAATAGTGCCCCTGACATGCATAGAACTCTCTTTTCTTTCAAGTTAGGTCTCTTTTTTCATTGCAGTAAAAACATTTAACATGATATCTATCCTGTTAACAAACTTTTATGTATAAAGTACAATATTATCAAAACGCACAATGCTATACATCAGATCTCTAGAGCTATTCATCCTGCCTAACTAAAACTTAACAACTTTCCACATCTCCCTTCCCCATAGCCCCTGACAATTACCATTCTACTCTTTGCTTCTATGAAGTTGACTATTTTAGATACATCATATAAGTGGAATCATACAGTATTTGTCCTTCTGTAACTAATTTATTTTACTTAACATGTCCACAAGTTTCATCGACTTTGTTGCATATTGCAGGATTCCCTTCTGTTTTAAGGCTGAATAATATTCTGTTGTATGTATATACTACATTTCCTTTTTTCTGGTCATCTATAAATGGATATTTAGATTGCTTCTACTTCTTAGCTATTGTGAGCAATTATTCAATGAACATATGAGTCCAAAGACAATAAATAAATAATGAACAGATACATGAAAAGATGTTCAACATCACTAAGAATCAGGAAAATGCACATCAAATCCACAGTGAGATATCAATCCACACCTGTTAAGATGGCTATTATCAAAAAAAAGAAAAAAAGAAAAAAAGACAACAGAGCTATCAAAGATGTGAAGAAATTAGAACCCTTGTACACTGCTGGCAGGAATGTAAAATGATGTAAGATGATGCAGTTGCTATGGAAAACAATATGAGCTTCCACAAAAGATTAAAAATTATCAGATGATCCAGCAATCCCACCTCTGCATATTTATCTGAAAGAATTGAAATCAAGATCTCAAATAAATAGGTCCCTTTTTCTCTGAGTATTTTATCCTTTCCCTGCAGGGAGTTCTCACTCGGAACCTATACCACAGGTCAGACAAATTAGGAGGGAAGATTCATTCATCGAGCTATTAAAAAGGAGGAAACGTTTTACCAACTCAAGCACATTTCAATTTACTCATGTTTCCCAGTTTCATCTGCCTACTTTGGAGCTTTTGTACTAACTTTTGCTCTTAAATCTCCTTTCATGTAAAGTAGGTTTTCCAGATGGTACATAAAAACTCAAAGAACAAACAAGTTCAGAAATCAAGGCAAGATTTCCCTTGCTAACCTGTCAGAATGAAAGTCTTTTTTTTTTCTTTTTAAAATTTCTAAAGGCTCAACAGACTTATTACAACTGTCAGACTTCCGTTAGACAAATTGGCCATAATGTAAATAAATAGACTCTCACCTTTGAAATGCTAACACTTAGCAGAAACATAAACCTGAAAAGCCACACAAGGAAAAGCTGTCCTGAATTAAGGATGAGGTCTTCCAACACAAAAATAAAATCATGTTTAGATGTGGAGTACTTCCTCACTGAGCATGCAGATAAAGTTAGAATTAAGACTGTAAATCCAAAATATGCAGAG
This sequence comes from Pteropus vampyrus, assembly GCF_000151845.1. Taxonomy (NCBI): domain Eukaryota; kingdom Metazoa; phylum Chordata; class Mammalia; order Chiroptera; family Pteropodidae; genus Pteropus; species Pteropus vampyrus. Next base: position 10,826,673 of record NW_011888810.1, read on the forward strand.
TCCTTAGAAACACCTGGTTCTGTTGTTTTTATACTATGCTCCATGGAGTTCTTAGAATTCTACAGGAAGCCCTACGATCTACCTAGTCATTCCAAACTCCCAAAAGTTACTAACCTTTGGAATTTGATGAGAAATAAGAATTCCCAGAAATTCTCAGGAATTTGTGAAATCACAAATAATTCTACATTTTCATAGTACTTTTAAAATGTTTTAAAATAATAATGTATGGCTAAAAATAAACAGTAAACCTTTTTTATGACAGAATTATATTAAGTATTTCAGGAGAGATTTTGTAAAAATGATATAAAATATATGAGTGATTATTACTATAAACAAATGTTATGACAAGATTATATATTTACATAGTATTCAAAATAAAGTCTGCCTGATAAGGAGATATTTGATAATAGAAATATTAAAGAAAGAAAAATTACTATTAATAACAGCCAATTAAAAGAATTTAAAATTAAAATATAATAGCTGAGCTATATAATATTTAAAAGTTATTATCCTTAAAAGTGAAAGCTTAAAACACACAAAGCTTATTTGTTCTACCTTGTAGTCTTAATCTTTGTTTCACAAGTTTTCCAGACATAGAAAAATTTATTTTATTTTGCATTGATGTTGGCTGAATTGTTATGAGTTCACTCAAAATCATCTACAAGTTGATATATGATATGCTCCATATAAGCTCCTTTACTTTTTTAATAATAAAAATATTTTTTCTATTTTTTTTGTACGGATTTTTATTTTGCCATTGATATATACATTTTTCTACTTCAGAGGTTAGATCAGTTTCTAATTTCATGTTGGAGTATTCAACAGAAACATTCATATGTTCAACAGAAACATTCAAAGACCAGTAATGTACAGTGAATATCCAAACATTGGGAAACCGCAATGGACATTATTGAGTAATATTTAATTAATATAACATGCAGAACTCCAAACAAAACTGATAGCACTTCATATAATTATGCATTGAAACTGTCAATTTAAACATTAATTTGCTTCTGAAAGTTATTTCTTGGAACACTACTCAAAGGATTTAAAGTGTATCACATGTTTAAACTTATTAATATTTAATAATGTTGCAAGAACGACCCCTCTTTGGTAGCAGCAGACAGTACTATGAACATTTACATAAAACATGGCAACAGCTAAGAGGAAGATTAAATTATCAGACGGTTACTGTCTATTTTCTACATACTTCTATCTTGGTTCCCTTTATTCTTTAATTCTACAAGTCACTGTTTCCTTTCTTATTTCTACCTGATATTAGTTGATTCCTTCAATCCAGTAGGGTCTCCATGTTAACTGTGACGTTTTTATTTTCAAAGTATAATTATGATATATTTTCTCTTTTTCTCAAACAAAACAGTGGATTAATATCAAAAGAAAAAAATATTTGAGTGATCAAAGTCCCAGAAAATACAAAAAAGAAAAAAGAATTTGACACCAAAAAAAAGGAAATAAACATATTTCTAATAATAAATATTATGTTTATATACACATATTTATATATCCCACATACATACATATATACAAACCTAAGGAGCTCAGTAAAATTTAAATAAAATAAGTCCCACCAAAATTAATTCCTTGAAACATATTCAAACTGCTGAAAACTAAAGGCAATGAAAAAACTCTTGAAAACAGAGAAAAATAGCACACTATTAGGGAACAATAGTCGCAAAGACTAACTGTATCTAATCAAAAAGCTTAGAGGATGTAAAAAAAAAAAAAAGAGTGGCACAATACTT
>NW_011888810.1:10829950-10831616 GCF_000151845.1 Pteropus vampyrus
CCACTAGACACCTACTACACAAAGCCATGCTAATAAGACCGGAAGACTTAGAAGCTTTGATTAGTACATAGAAAAAGAAGTGCACAGAAAGGCAGTCAAAATGGAAAGACAAAGAAGCAAAAACCATATGAAAGAACAGAACATAGATCAAGGAAAAATGGAGTCAAGCAATCTCACAGATGCAGAGCTCAAAATACTGATTATAAAGGTGCTTGATTAAACTAAGGGAAGTGTAGATGAACTCAGTGAGAACTTTAACAAAGAGATAAAAACATAAAAATGGAAATGGAAATTATAAAAGGGAACCAGTCAGAAATGAAGAATATATTATCTGAGAGGAACAGTATATTAGAGAGAATCAACAGAGTGGAGGAAGAAGAGGATCGAAACACCAATATAGAGGATAGGTAAACCAAGGACACCCAACCAGACTGGTAAGAAAAAAGTAACCAAGAATATAATAATACTTTAAGGAGCCTATGGGACAAAATTAAGAGTAACAACATCTGTGTCATAGGGGTACCTGAGGAGAGAGAGCAAGAAGTTGAATATATATTTGAATAATGATGGAAAACTTGCCTAACCTGATGAAGGAAATAGACATACAACCACAGAAAGCTCAGAGAGACCCCCCAAAAAATGAACCCAAAGAGGCCCATACTAAGACACCTCATAATTAAAATGCCAAAGTTTAAATACAAAGAGAGAATTTTAAAAGCAGCAAGAGAAAAACAATTAGTTATCTACAAGGGAGCTCCCATAAGACTGGCAGCCAATTTCTCAAAATAAAATTTGTAGGACAGAAGAGCTTAGCACAAAATAGTCAAAGTGTTGAAAACCCAGGATCTACAACCAAGAATACTTTATCCATCAAAGCTGTCACTGAGAGTCAAAGGACAGATAAAAAACTTCCCAGACAAAAATAAGTTAAAGGAATTCATCGACATCGAGCCAGTATTACAGGAATTGTTGGAGGGACTTCTTTAAGAAGTAAAAAACATGTATCAAAATTATGAATAAAGAATGGTAATAACTACATATTTATCAACAAGTGCCTCAAATGGAAAAGAATTAAGTGCTCCAACCAAAATATAGAGAAGCTGAATGGATAAGAAACAAGACCCTTAATATGCTTCCTACAAGAGTCTCACTTCAGATTAAAAGCCACACAGACTAAAAGGAAGGGGATAGAGAAAAATATTGCCTTGATGGACCTACAAGGTATTGAGCTGAATGAAATAAATCAAAGAAAGACAAATACCACGTGATTTCACGTACATGTGGAATCTAAAGAACAAAATAAACAACAACAAAAGCGAAAACAAACTCAGAGAATATTTTGAGGGCCACTATATGGGAGGGGGATTTGGGGGAGCGGTGAAAAAAGGGCAAAGGGATTAAGAAGTACAAATGGATAGATATAAAGTAGTCAAAGCGTAGCATAAGGAAAATAGTCAACAATGTTGTAAAACATATGTAAGGGGAAAGAAGGGTACCTGATTTAGTGGAGTAACCACTTTGTGAGTTACATAGATCTCTAATCACTATGCTGTACAACCAAAACTAATATTATTATATGCCAGCTCTAACTGAAAGAAAAACTCATTGATTTGTACAATGTAAATATGAGCAACTAATTGTCTATTATACTTCAATAAAGCTGGGG
>NW_011888810.1:10831666-10834322 GCF_000151845.1 Pteropus vampyrus
GAGTAACCACTTTGTGAGTTACATAGATCTCTAATCACTATGCTGTACAACCAAAACTAATATTATTATATGCCAGCTCTAACTGAAAGAAAAACTCATTGATTTGTACAATGTAAATATGAGCAACTAATTGTCTATTATACTTCAATAAAGCTGGGGAAAAAAACATGAAAAAAAGAATCTATATTGTGCTATTTAGAGTGGTCCATAAAAATACCATAAAAAGTTATAGAAAAAAATACAATAGATAAATTAAATAAGAATACTAAAATGTTAAAAAAATATGCCAAAAAATATATGAAAGTAGAAACAAAAACCAAGGGGTAAAACAAAACAAGTAATACACTGGTAAAACAAGTAATACACTATTATATTAAATGTAAAGCATCTAAATATACCAATTAAAAAACAGAGGTTATGAGATGTATTTTTTAAAATATAAGACTCAAATACATATTGCCTACAAGAAATTCATTTCAAATCTAATACACATAAATAGGCTAAAAGTAAAATCCTAGACAAAAGGCATACCACATGAATGTTATTCAAAAGAAAGTTAGAGTGGCAATAATATCGAGTAGATTTCCAGTCTAAGAAAATACAGGTGATAAAAAGGTGAACTCACTGAGAAAATGTAGCAATCTTAAATGTAAAAATACCTTATTACAGAGCTTTTGAATACACAAGACAAAACTGAGAGAATGAAAGTAATTTCACAATAATAACTGAAGACTTCAACATTCTTACTCAGTAAAAATCAGAATTAATATTAATTAATACTCACAAAATAAGCAAGAATATGGAAAAAACTGAACAACTGGATACAAGTGGCATTTACAAAGCATTCCAGTGAACAGCAAAATATGCATTCACGTATACATAGACCATACACCAAAATGAATCACATCCTGTATCACAAAATAAATCTAAACACATTCAAAATAGAAATCACATAAATTTTGATCTCTTCTCACAATGAAATTAAACTAGAAACCAATAACAATTACTTACCTTGTTGATGCCTTTGTATCAACTCTTGTTTTTAAAACTCCATAAAAAGCAGGTTTTCCGTGTAATACATTAAAACTCAAAACATCCTCAACAAAATATTACCAAATAGGATTCAACATAATATATAAAGAGTAATAAACCACAATTATGTGTGGTTTATCATGAGAATGCAAGGCTTATTTAATATTTGAAAACAAATAAACATATTTCACTACAGTCACAGTCTAAAGAAGAAAATTTACATGATCTTATTAATCTATGAAAAAAATGCATTTGACAAAATTTGACATCCACTGCCAATAAAAATTGTCAGTAAATCAAAAATAGAAGAGAACTTTACTCAACAAAAGGCATCTACCAAAAACAACAATGATAACAAAAACCTAACAAACAAAAAGCTACCCCTAAGTTAATGGTGAAAGACTAAATGCTTCTCCTCTAAGTTCAAGAACAAGATAAGGGTATCAACTCATATCAATCCAATTAAACACACCATTCCTATTAAACAGGAAGCTCTAGTCAGTGCAAGTTGACAGGATAATAAAATAAAAGGCATACTAATTTGAAATGAATACATAAAACTGTCCTTACTTGTAGATGACATGATCATCTATGCAGAAAATCCCAAGGAGCCTAAACAACAAAACAAAGCAAAAAATTAAAGCCTCTCAAAACTAATAAGTGAATTTAATAAGGTTGTAGGATGCAAGGTCGACTAACGAAAATCTATTGTATTCCTATGTACTGGAAATGCAATATACGATTATAAATTAAAATTCAAAAACAATATTGTAAATATTTAAAATAATTCTAAAATGATATTTCTAAAACCTCCAAGATAAAATACTTATGTATTAATATTAAAATATATACAGGAACTGTCTTCTGCAATCTGCACCACAACGATGAAAGAATGAAAGAAAACCTTAACAGAGATGCACACTGTTCAGAGATTGTAAGAGTCAACCTGGTAAATATGCCATTTCTCCCATTTTTTTTTTACAGATTTAATTCCAATCAAAATTTTATCAGTATATTTTTGTAGGTACCGAATAGCTTCCCCTAAAATGTATTTGGAACTGGGTAGGAGTGACATGACCAAGATGGTGGAATAGGAGACCATAGCCTCAGTCTCCCTACAAAGAACAAAAATTAGACAGCTTTCCTCAAGTGAAAATAGCTCTGGGAAAGCTCAGAAGTCCACCTAAAAAGTCCCAGCAACGCAGTGGAGCAAAAAAACTGATAATACTGTCACCTCAAGCTAAATGGAAAAAGTTACTGAATTTTCAGTTAACTGCACTGCTAGCACATTTGCTAGGCAACAATTAGGCCTCCAGGTAACCACCTGCAGAAACAGCCAATGGTCTTTCGGAGTTAAGGCAGCCACTATGAACTTAAAGTAACCGGGAGCTCATTATAATAGTAAAATTCCCGCCTTTGGGATAAATTTAGATGTCATTTTATGAAAATGCCACACATGAGGTGTGAAGAAGCATGACCTGCTACTGCCCCTGCACCAACTCGAGGCCACCCCTCATATGCTGACGAAAATTTCCATCACGTGTATGTATTAATTTGACAGGATAAAAGCAGAGAGTCAGCTAAAACTTATTGGATTTCATTAACCGATGTCACCATAAAAATA
>NW_011888810.1:10835072-10871182 GCF_000151845.1 Pteropus vampyrus
CATACACCAAAATGAATCACATCCTGTATCACAAAATAAATCTAAACACATTCAAAATAGAAATCACATAAATTTTGATCTCTTCTCACAATGAAATTAAACTAGAAACCAATAACAATTACTTACCTTGTTGATGCCTTTGTATCAACTCTTGTTTTTAAAACTCCATAAAAAGCAGGTTTTCCGTGTAATACATTAAAACTCAAAACATCCTCAACAAAATATTACCAAATAGGATTCAACATAATATATAAAGAGTAATAAACCACAATTATGTGTGGTTTATCATGAGAATGCAAGGCTTATTTAATATTTGAAAACAAATAAACATATTTCACTACAGTCACAGTCTAAAGAAGAAAATTTACATGATCTTATTAATCTATGAAAAAAATGCATTTGACAAAATTTGACATCCACTGCCAATAAAAATTGTCAGTAAATCAAAAATAGAAGAGAACTTTACTCAACAAAAGGCATCTACCAAAAACAACAATGATAACAAAAACCTAACAAACAAAAAGCTACCCCTAAGTTAATGGTGAAAGACTAAATGCTTCTCCTCTAAGTTCAAGAACAAGATAAGGGTATCAACTCATATCAATCCAATTAAACACACCATTCCTATTAAACAGGAAGCTCTAGTCAGTGCAAGTTGACAGGATAATAAAATAAAAGGCATACTAATTTGAAATGAATACATAAAACTGTCCTTACTTGTAGATGACATGATCATCTATGCAGAAAATCCCAAGGAGCCTAAACAACAAAACAAAGCAAAAAATTAAAGCCTCTCAAAACTAATAAGTGAATTTAATAAGGTTGTAGGATGCAAGGTCGACTAACGAAAATCTATTGTATTCCTATGTACTGGAAATGCAATATACGATTATAAATTAAAATTCAAAAACAATATTGTAAATATTTAAAATAATTCTAAAATGATATTTCTAAAACCTCCAAGATAAAATACTTATGTATTAATATTAAAATATATACAGGAACTGTCTTCTGCAATCTGCACCACAACGATGAAAGAATGAAAGAAAACCTTAACAGAGATGCACACTGTTCAGAGATTGTAAGAGTCAACCTGGTAAATATGCCATTTCTCCCATTTTTTTTTTACAGATTTAATTCCAATCAAAATTTTATCAGTATATTTTTGTAGGTACCGAATAGCTTCCCCTAAAATGTATTTGGAACTGGGTAGGAGTGACATGACCAAGATGGTGGAATAGGAGACCATAGCCTCAGTCTCCCTACAAAGAACAAAAATTAGACAGCTTTCCTCAAGTGAAAATAGCTCTGGGAAAGCTCAGAAGTCCACCTAAAAAGTCCCAGCAACGCAGTGGAGCAAAAAAACTGATAATACTGTCACCTCAAGCTAAATGGAAAAAGTTACTGAATTTTCAGTTAACTGCACTGCTAGCACATTTGCTAGGCAACAATTAGGCCTCCAGGTAACCACCTGCAGAAACAGCCAATGGTCTTTCGGAGTTAAGGCAGCCACTATGAACTTAAAGTAACCGGGAGCTCATTATAATAGTAAAATTCCCGCCTTTGGGATAAATTTACATGTCATTTTATGAAAATGCCACACATGAGGTGTGAAGAAGCATGACCTGCTACTGCCCCTGCACCAACTCGAGGCCACCCCTCATATGCTGACGAAAATTTCCATCACGTGTATGTATTAATTTGACAGGATAAAAGCAGAGTCAGCTAAAACTTATTGGATTTCATTAACCGATGTCACCATAAAAATAAATAAATTAATTAATTTTAAAAAATAAAAGCACAGAGCCACAGCTTTGGAAATTATTCCCTGTGCACTCCTTATTTGCTACATATAAATCTAGCTTTGTATGGTAACTACTCTCGGTATGTCATCCTGTTCTTTGTTCACCAAGAAGCAAACCCAAGTTCAGTAACAATACCGCACAAAAAGAGCAGGAAGAACAGTTTCAATCTGTCTGCTTCATCCCATCCCCCAGACTGGCTCTGCTTGGCACCAAAGGGGAACTCCCAGACTTGAGAGAGTTCTCACTGGGAAAAGGAGCACGACCGGGAAAGCAACAAGCTCCCCAGCCTTTCAGGACTTTGCATGAAGGACCCGCTTCGGTTTCACTCCACCCAGACTAGTGTGGTGAGATGTCTAAAGACAGCTAGAAACAGGAAGAAAGCAGAGGCTACTGGTATCAGCCACGAAGCGGTAGTGACCACACAGTGACCACAGGCAGGAGCTTGCAGAAGCCTACTCTGCAAAGAGCTCCAACAGCCTCTGCCCCGAGGGCCTCAACAGAAGTCACTCTGGACCTCAGAGAGGCTGTTTTGCGGAACACCGCAGTTTTTGTCACTGAGGAAACCAATGGTCAGCACAGCCACCACAGACCCCAGCGGCTTTTGTCTGCAGAGCGCTCCAAAAGTTTTCGCACCGTTTGCAGACTCCAGCTACCTGAGTCCCTGCCTGCTTCTACTCTCCTCTTTCTCAGCTGGCTCAAGTAGAACCACCACAGACACCTCAAGGAACAGATTCCGCACTAGCAACCATTCCCAACCTCCACAACAAACAGCTTACGCTCCCACGACTGCTCACGTACCCGTATCTGGATTTGGCGGGATTCAGTCCCCAGCCTCCACCACCGTGCGCATACCCGCAGCTAGCACGTGCAGCCTTACAAGTCGCCCGCCGACAGCCAGACCCACACAGCTGCTCGGGAACCCGGATCTAGCGAGATTCCAAGGGCAGCCTCCACCACTGTGCGCATGCCCACAGCTAGCACCTGCCGCTTTGCAAGTCACGTGCCAACAGCCGGGCCCCACAGCTGCTCAGGTACCCGGATCTGGCGGGCTTCTATCACGAGCCTCCACCACCTTGCGCACGCTCACAGCTAACACCTGCAGGTTTGCAAGTCGCCCGCTAACAGCCATCCCCGCAGACGCTCAAGTATCCGGATACAGGTCTGCACAACGCCGTCACCACACTCCACCACTCTGCTTGTGCAGACGGCTATGGCCCCTGCCGTCTCAGCCAAGGTCCCCACAGCTACTCCCATGCCTGGATCCAGCCCCTGCTTCTTGTTGGTTCGCACACTGGTCTTCGTTCACGGAAGGCAAGGCAAGACTGGAGAAAGCGACCGACTACTCCAAAATGGTAGGTGGAGGTTTTAATAAGTAAGGGATCTTATATACGAGGCTTGATTTAGGTGGCCAAAATAAGACAAGTAGATCTCTGCACCTAACCACAGAATCTTAAAAGTTTATATAGAGGCCTTAACGAGTTTCAGTCACATATTTAGTCAAGAAGTTCTGAATAATGTACTGCTCTAAAGGCTATGACTCTAAGATGGCTCTGGCGGTGAGAATGGTGGGTAGAACGGTACATTCCAAGAACAGGGGAAGGAGTGTGGAGCCTCTAATTTCCCCTGCCCAGCTTTCAGGTCAACCTGTGGTCACATTCTCTCAATGACCTCCTCTTCCAACCCTTTTCCCTGGTGACTGGCTTTTACAATCTTATTAGTCCCCTTATTCTGCGTTATGGTGAGCAGGGGTTTCACTAGCTTGGAAGTGGCTAATTCGGTGGTTGTCTTTTAATGTGATTACGGTACATTGCAGATTGGGTTAGACAAAATTATCCACAAAATTCTGTGGAAACACAAAATGAGGCCCCAAATATAGTCCCCAAATGTCTCTGAGTACTGGGAGAAGAGTAAGAGTCTGCTGGTACACCATAGGAAAGAAGTACTACATGAGAAACAGATAAAAGAGACTCAAATTTTTGAAAGTGTGGCACATTCAGGGAATTGCAAGAAATTATATGTAGGTGGATACTTGGAAAAGTGAGGAAAGACAGACCTGACAGGATGTCTGGACCTAGTTGGTAATAGAACTTCTGTTCCATGTTCCATCAAAGACTAAATCTGATCTTTCAATATTGTCTTTGGTTAGTTCTGAACCCCAATCAAAATTTTCTTTAGAAATTCAGTAAGCAAAATCGGATTAAAACTGCAGGTTTTATAGTTTACATGTGTGTTTGTGAAGATTTTTTCCCAACTTCTATTCTGGCTGGTACTCCCTGAGATTTTTCCCTAAGCAAAATTTGAAAAATGTTGCAGTAATAATTGGGTAGTAATTAAGAGACTTCCAGAAGAGGCATGGTAAGATAATATTTACAATCTGGAGAGGAAAATGTACATACCTCTGGTCAGTATTTACAGAAGAGGAAATCTCTGAAGAACAAAAATTAAAAGCACCCTCTCTGATCAAGGTGATCACCATTGTATACCATTGTCATACATGGTGGGCATGGAGTGAGGACAAAATGAGACATCTTTCATTTACAGATGAAGTATGAAATGCTTAAGGAAAGTTTTCCCACAGCCTTTGTCACAGCCTGGCAATGCAAAAGAGAGCTGACTTAAAATCATTGTTGGGCACATACTTTATCAGAACACATTGACTAAAACAAGTTATTTAATTAGTTAAAATCTTCAGATTTTTTTCATTAAGAGGAGAAATCAGCTATTTCTGACCTATCCCTAGGTCAGAAGTTCTCTGTTCTGCAAAAATATCTATTTATAGTGAATTTTCCAGAGATGCACATTAGCTTTTGATGATCTGTGCATCTAGGCTGTCATCTGAGTGAGAGCTCTGTCTTGGTTTTTATTCATTCAAACGTTGGGTACACCTCTTACAGCATTGAATTGAAAAAGACATTAAGGGAATGCTGGTAGATTTAAATGTTACACATAAAGAAAATGAACAGAGAGAGCTTATAAGGTTTACTCACTGTCATATAGTCCTTCACAGGCCTCCTGAGAACCAACCTAGGTTACTGGAAACAGTAACCGAGGTATTTACTGATATCGTTTCAACCTCCTTACAGCCCCTTCCTGGATTCTCAACTGGACATTTTATGTCTCTCATGGAGACAATTTATAACTCAAAGGAAAGATCACATTTTTAACAAGTAATGAGTAGCAAATGCGGATGTTTCAGTTCAATTAGCTGTTTTGTAAAAACACTCAGAAATAGTAAGTTGTGCATGAGGGGGTATCAAGGCAACTAAAATCATCAATGATGCTTCCAAATTATAATTTTGCCAGAAGTTTCAAGTTCTGTTCGCATCTAATCTCTGAATGCAACTAAAGACTAGAACAATAACTTGAGTTTCACGTTATCTTTTTCCTCTGATTTCATGAGGACATGCTAAGAATGTTTAAAAATGGGCATAGCCAGCCAGCCAGAAGAATAATGAAAGTAAATCTAAAAGGTTTGAAGCATCTACTCAAGAGACACATTGTTTTTTTGTTTTTTTGTTTTTTTGTTTTTTTTGTAAATGAGTCAACTTTTTGTATGCAAATTTGTATTAGAAAATCCCACTTAAACCCAAAAGGGTGTAAAACTCTTTGGAGCTCTCAGCAGCGATTGGGTATTTGGCCTCCTATGACTGAAGAATGAGCACTGAAGTTTTTTCTCATTCAGGTCAGATTGACAGTGTCTCCAGAAAAACCCTGACTTGCCTAGAGCTAGGTAATGAATAATTAAGATGTAGGGACAGATATGGTGACTCTCAGCTCGCTTGATATCTTCAGATGCCAGTGGGCTTTCAGACTGTAAAGCTCTGAGAGTACGTTCTTTTCTGATGACTTAGACTGAGGAGAGAATCAGTAGGAAGGAAAGCAATTATACTCATTGTGTAACTTAATGACACAATGTAATGTGTCTGCTAAGTAGATGTGAATATATGTGGGTTATTAAAGCAAGGTTATGGATCTGAAGAAAGCAATAACCAAACTCTAAAACATTTATGACAATATTTAGCAAGCTAATATTAAACAGACTTTTAAGAAGTTTCAAGCAACTTCATGTAATAAATGGAATTAACCAAAAAGAAACAGCAGCTCCAAAAAATATCAGTCTAATCAATCTTTTTCTCATTTTGTAATAATTTATTCGTATTATTCTCCGACACTGTGAACATATGTGTTTATTTCTGCTTTGATGTATTGAAATTCATTACCAAGGGGCTTTTTCTAAATATCCTCTGAAATATTTATATAAATTACAGACATAACAATATTGTTTATAAATTGACTTTTATTTTATTCTTTCTTTTTTCTGCACCCAAGTCTTAGTTCTAATCTCAGCATCTAATTGCTGTGCTTCTGTTAGTGGGTGCAGGGAGAAGATATCAGGGTTTATAACTCTCCATCTGTACTGTCAGTTCTAGAAAGTTAACATTTGTTGCATAATATTGATTTTAATATATATATCATAAACATTTTTTTGCAGGATAGTATGACCTTATGCATCGATAGCATTTGTTATTGCTAAGTGTATTATGGAGTGTTGATAGCATATATTTGCTCTATGCCAGACCAAGAATTTTTTGCTTTTTAATTTAATCCATTAGTAAAGACAATACTATTACTTATTTCTTTTTAGTTGCAGAAAATATACATAAAATTTATCATTTTAATGACTTTTAAGTGTATAGTTAGGTGGTTTTAAGTTTGCTCACATTGCTGTACAACCGTTACCACCATCCATCTCCAGAACCTTTTTATATCTTGCAAAACTGAAAATCTATCCATTAAACCAGCAGTCCCCAACCTTTTTGGCACGGGGAACTGTTGCTCCTATGAGAATGTAATTCTGATGATCTGAGGTGGAGTTGAGGCAGTGATGCTAGTGCTGGGGAACAGCTGTAAATACAGATGAAGCTCTGCTCGCTTCAGATGAAGCTTTGTTCCTACAAGGCCATGGACAGGAACCTGGGTCTGTGTCCCAAGGATTGAGGACGCCTGCATTAAACAATAACTTCTCATTACTCTCTTCCCTACCTCTGATAACCACCACCCTACTTTCTGTCTCTTTGAATTTGGCTTCTCCATATATCCCATGTGATGGAATCATGCAGTATTTGTTCTGTCACTGGTTTATTTCAGTTAGCACAATGTCATCAAGATTCAACCATGTAGTAGTATATGTCAAAATTTCATTACTTTTTATGGTTGAATAATATTCCATTATATGTAGATGCCACATTTTATATATCCATTTATCCATTGATGAGTATTTGGGTTGTTTCTGTCTTTTGACTAATGTACATAATGCTGTTATGAATATGGGTGTACAAATATCTGTTCAAGTACCTGCTTTCAATTCTTTTGGTTATATAATGGAATTGCTGGAACATACTGTAATTCTATGTTTATTTTTTGTTTTTGAGAAACTGTCATACTATTTTCTGCAGCTGCTGCCCCATTTTACATTTCTACCAGAAATGTACAAGAATTCCAACTTTTTCACATACTTGCCAATATTTGTTATTCTCTGGGTTGTGTGTTTGTGTGTGTCTTAATAATAGCCATCTTAATGGTGTAAAGTGTTACTTCATTGTGGTTTTAATTCGCATTCCCCTAATGATTAGTTATGTTGAGCAGCTTTTTATGTGCCTATTGCCATTTGTCTTTCTTCTTTAGAAAAATGCTATTCAAATTTTTTGCCTATTTTTTAAATCAGGTTTGTTGTTGTCATTGTTGTTAAGTAAATTATGTTCTTAATTTTTTTACAGTTTTAGTATTTCTAAATTTATGGTTTTGGACATTATTCAAGTGTCTTAACAAATGAGTTTTCCCTACGTAAATTTTCATTGATTCTCTTTGCATCTTTCGGCATGGATATATATACACATTTTACTAAATACACTCAAATATTTAACCTGAACTAAACTGGCATCAGCAGATTCGGTCATAAAGCAATTGTGGTCAAAATAGTGGTCAAAATAGTTGTCAAAAAGGCCAAACTAGTTATCTCTTATAAGCCATAATTTCTCCAAAGGAAGTAAAAAAAAAACTAGTAGCTATTAGTTGTGTATTATAAAAATAAAGAAATGTGTTGACATGATTTTACTTTAGAAATAATAGAGCTAAATTTGGTTGAGCATGGTCTAATAAAACGGGGGCAGTAGCAACCAGACCCCTTAGAACCTAATGTGTCTTTGGCATCTCCACTTAGATATCCATCTGAAAAGCAGTAAATCTAAAACAGAACTCATTCTTTCTGTCCAAAACCTGACCTTCATTTTAGTTCTCCCTTTCAAGCAGTATCACTACTACCCATCTGCATACTCAAGTCAACAGCTTCACAGACATCTTAGATAATTCTGCATACTCTCATTCCCCCGCATCCAATCCAAATGTGAATTCTACCCCTGCAAGTATTTCGTAAATTTATTAACCTTTTTTTCATCCCCTTTGATATTTTTTGTTTCCCAGGCCATCGTGACAAACAAATTGGAACAATTTCATAACTAGACTCACTGATTTCATTTTTGTCTCTCACCAGTCCATCTTCTAATCATAAATCTTTCTAAAATACAAACCTGTTAACATGTCACTCTTACCTAATAATTTTTATAAGGTTCTCAGTGCTATTAAGAGAAAGTCAACAGCTCGTGATTTAGCTCGAAAGGACCATTATGACTGTGCCATGATTTTTGATCTCTGCATACTTTTTTTTTTACCCTCACCACAACCCTTCTACCTTAGGTAAATTCCCCAAATGCATATTCTCATTTCTAGGACTTTGCACACATTGTCATTTGTGTCTACTTCTGCATGACTTGTCGGTTTAGAAGAAATTCTATGATTGTCTTTTCTCAACTCTCAATATCTGAGTAAAATGGCCTCTCAGCTTTCAATCACCTGTGACTCCCTTAAAGTAATTTATCACACTGTATTATAATATGCTTTTAAATCATCTATAGCCCCACCAAACTAAATTCTATGAGGGCAAGTAATGCATCTGTTTTGTACATAGGTCTATTCAGTTCCCTACCCAAATGCTTGATGTCCTTGCAAAACAAAATTCATGTGTTTAAGTCCTAAACCTCAGCATCTTAGAATGTAACTGTATTTGGAGATAGGACCTTTAAAGTGGTAATTAAGGTTAAATGAGGTCAGATGGGTGGACCTTAATCCAATACAACTGGAGTCCTCTATAAGAAGAGAAAGAGACACCAGGAATATATGTGCCCAGAGAAAAGACCACGTAAAGACACAGTAAGAAGGTGACCATCTGCAAGCCAAAGAAAGAGGCCTCAGGAGAAACCAAATCAGCTGATATTTTAATCTTGGACTTCCAGCCTCCAGAACTCTGAGAAGTAAATTTTTGTTGTTTAAGCCACCCAGTCTATGGTATTTTGCTATGACAGCCCTAGCAGACGAATACAGTTTATAAATGTTGACAGTCAACAACAAAAAAATGTGTTGAATTAATAAAACTTAGAAAGGCATAGTCAAGGAAAATTTTCATGGATTTCTAATTGAACTTTGCCCTGATTATTACAAGTTTTGTACCTATTTATTCCGCATATATGTATATTTTGTACCTATTTATTCTGCATATATGTATATTTTTAATCTATAACAACATTGCAATTTGGCCATTATCACCTCAAATTTTTTGGTGAGGAAACTGAAGCTCAACCAGTTTAACTGAGTTTTTTTGAGAATAGCCAATTAGTGATAAACCTGAATTTCAAATTTGTGTTCCTGATTCTAAGTACAAACCTTACTACTATAACCTAATACCTCTTAAGTCATTTATTCTAGTTAGGTTTACTTTATTTTGGTTATCCTATAAATAAAGCATTGCCACTCTTCTTTGAATACCCATTTCTGTAATCAGGAAGAACTTGAATTTAAATATGATTTTGTGGTATATACTGTAGACAAACCATGTAAATCAATCTTGAGAGAGATTTGCTCAACGTTTGCTCTACAATTGGCTTGAGTCTGTAAGACACTAATTATTTGATGAATTCAGAAAGATCACATTAAAATATCAATTTAAAAAGCCTGTTTTGATTATGAAAAGTCATATAATTAATACATGAGGGTTTAATTTTAAATAAATTATTCTTCTAGCATACATTTAAACCTATCTCTGGTAGCATGATATGGTTGAAAGCCTATCCAACTTAGAGTCAGAGGCATCTGGTTTCATATCTCACCTGCAAGAGCTGCAAGTGATGTGTTCTTGATTCTCAGATCATCTCCCTGGACGCTCTTTATCTGTAAAATAGTGTGCATCCCAAAGGAATGGTCGAGAGGCTAGAAAAAGCAAACATGAAACCTTGGCAGATATTAGATTTTTTAATCAGTGTTATTACTGTTACCATTGATATGAAGGAAGGTTTACTTTAAGATGTTTTAACCAAACATCTCTTCAAATCTAGAGTAATTAAACCACATCTAAAAATTCTGAGGAAAGAATTAGAGTTAATAATAAATTGCTCTAGGCAATTTATTACAAGTATAAGTCTCCGAAGACATCTGAAGTATTTCATCACTAACAATCCTTTTATGTTCCTTACAGTACATCCAAATGGCTGCTATCTATTTGCATCCATTGGAAAGCTGCCTTTTCCATCACCGGGTTTATACAATGAGAGCTGAGCTTGAGGAAGCAAAAGGAGGCTGGTGCTTTGGTCAAGTCTCAGGACCTCTGTCTCCAAATTACAAGGGATAGGAACTCCACCTTTGCCAGACCTGTAAGTTGTTTTTAAGCTTACTTCAGCTTATTCTTATTTGGTCCATAATCATCTCCTTTATTAGTTAACGGAAGGTCAGTTCTTTCTCCCTCTTAAAGAAACCTTTAAAATCATGTCCATTTACTGTTAAGTGATTAGGGCTGAAAAGAGGGAGGGAATAGCCTACTACTCCCAATAACTTACTCTTAGTAACTGCTGTAGAGTCAGTGCATGAATAATGGCATTCTGCAAATCTGGCGTGCTCTGGTTGTGTTTGGTTTACTGTGAAGTGTGCCCTGAGTTGATGAGCCCTGCCAAGTTCACAGTGGAAGGAAGTGTCTTCCTTTATCTTTCTTAATAGGTTGATGAACTTTGATCATTTCTTCATTGTTTCTGTCATGTTTTTAAAGATGTTTTTAACTAGCCTAAATGTTTCTTGTCTCTTATTTAAGGAGTATTTAGCTGATTGAAAATAAATTTCGCACATTTCCAAAAAGAGATATTTATCGATTCTGTTACGGCTAATGTCTTTTACGTGTTTTGGCTGCAGATATTTTTCTGTATTTCCATCATAATGGTAATTCTGCCTAGCTATGTGTCCTGGCTATCGTTGCCCCCACAGAAAGAGCAACTAGCAATTATTGACAGACAAGAATGCCTTTGTAAAAATTGCAAAACTGGGGGGGGGGTAAAAGATCCCCTTGAACCACAAAAAACAAGAAGAGTAACATTAGAAGAGTAAAAAGGAGTTTCACTTGTATTGCATCAACCCTTACTATATATATATATGTTATTACATTGTATACTTTAAATATATGAAACTTTATTTGTCCATAATGTTGTGGGTGGGGCTTGTTAAGAATAGTGAGACGTGGTATACACTACCAAGAAGGTAGAAAACAGGTTTTTTTTTTTAATTGTTTTTTCAGAAAGTAAGTATATTTTTGCAACTTGAAAATTTCAATTCATCACAGAGAACCATCGTTAATAATTTAATATAATTTATCTTATATATAATTTCCTTTTATGTATGTGTCCGTATATTGCAATATAGTATATGTATATGTGTATATAATTCCATATTTTTAATATTAATGCATAAATATTTCCATGTTATGAAAACTACATGAGCATTACTCATGATTACACAATTTTCCATCCTATAGATATAGCTCCATTTTTCTTTTTATTTCCATTTGGTGTGTATTTACATTGTGTAATATTTATGAATGAAAAAGCAGTGGATAAATGTTGAAGTGTTTTGTTGAACCCCAATCTCCAAGGAGAATAACTTCAAAATTATTGATCTTGATTATGGGGATGAATTATTTGGGTTCAGAGAGTGTGTCCCACCTTTAAGCTCAAGCACTAGAAAAATTCCTGCCAGATGGTATCAACTCAGGTATTTGTGAGACAATGAAATAATACATATAAATACATATGGTGACAATGCTTTCTTTCTTATTTCCATATCTAGGCAAGGATCTAAGTAAATATAATAACCTATAAAAAGTCAGTAGCAGATATTTATTTAGAATAGCAATATGCAGTGACTCCTGAAGCAATATTAGTTGCTCTCAGTAATACGTGCATATTGAGTGAAGGCCAGGCTTTTTCGAGCAGAGCTTCTAGATATTGGCAATTAAGAATTAGCCCCTAATCTGTGGCCTATGCTCTAAGAGATATAGTAGAACTGAGCTTGATGTTAGCTGAAAATGATATGCAAAATCTTGTGCATGTGTAGGCCTGGGCTTGCATCAGTTGTCAAACAGTAGCAGTCCTCAAGGCTTTCATTGTACAGGGGTGGGAGAATAAAATATCTATGTCTCTTACCTCCAGAAACCACTCACCTTATTCATGAATCGCTAGACTTTTTTTCTTTGCTCTGTATACACACATATACCACTTTTGGAGTCTAAGGGACTCATTTGACCTCAAATTTTGACACTTGCAGATAAGTTGGCTATGTCTTATTTTCCTTCTCTGCTTCCCAGGGTTCTTGGGAAGATTATGTGGGGTGGTATCTGTGATGGATCTGGCACAGTTCAAAGCAGTGAGGAGGTACATAATAAATGGTAGTTTCTGACCTTCCCTCATTTTGGAGTTGATGACATTTGCACTTAAATAATTCAAAGAGTTGTTTTTTATTTAAAATGAAGCAAATAACAATAAGCTGAATTTCCAAAAGTTGGCATTAGGAAGCCATTAAAATCTGTGAGCTGGGAAATTTCATGATAAAAAATGATGCTCTAGGAGATATGTTTTGTCAGCATTATAAAAGGTAGATTGGAAGTTAACATGGAAATTGATATGAAAATATAGCAGTTATGGAACTATTTATAAGAATACTTTGTCAAAATAATATAAGGAAAGGATTTCGGCATCAGGAATTTCTTATTTTCCAGGATGAGAAGAAAGGCATCATGAAGTTGTGTATATTTATTACTAAGAATAACTGTTTTCTTTAGTATTTATTCCAAGAAAGAAAATAGTTTTTCCTCAGATCAAATAAATAAAGAAAAAAAAGGAGATGAACTCATTTCAGGGTAAAACTAAGTATAACATTTTCTGCATTCAGAATAAGGTGGACTGTAGATAAAACTCATATGAATAAGATCAGTCACTTCTAACATTACTTATCTTACTACTTAATGGTAGCTGAAGGAAACTAACTGGACTTTGGGTGGTAAAAACACAATAGAATACACAGATGTTAAATTATAATGTACACCTGAAAATTATATAATTGTATTAACCAATGTTACCCCAATAAACTTAATTAAAAAAAAAAGTACTCAGAGGACACAAAAAGTTAATGCATTGTACTTTCTGTAAGAGTCTAACTTAATCTCCTCTTCTTTTGACTAAGCCATAATGGCCAGATCTAAAAAAAAATCCCCAAAGGAAATGTTATATAAAATGAAATAATTATACCTTTATTTAATCACATTTATTACAGCTTTGCTCTTTATGAGAAATATACTACTTTTAGGAATAGCCAACTTAATACCGCAATAGTTTATAATTCCCCGTCTTATAGTGCTTATAGTGAAGGGTGGTAAAAGGAGAAAGATCCTCTTTCTCATTAGAGTGCCATTACTCATAAATATGTCTTTATTTTTTCATGATTTTTATTACTGACAAACAGTTGGCACTCATTTTTTACAAAGAAACTCAATTTTCATCACTTCCCGAAGGTTAGTACATGCACAATAAATAGTAAAGGATAATATAGTAAAGGATAATATTTTTTTTGAAGGGGCAAGGAATACTTATGTTATCTATACCTCTACTAAGTGACTGACTGTCCCACACCAGCCTCATGTAAGATTCAAATTTCTGCTAAATTATAAATCAATTTGGTACATGAAGCTCTTGATCGCTCACAAAGGGAGATGTTGAGTCCATGTTCCCCAAGGGTTTGTGAGTGCCCTTAATTACAACGCTTTGAATTGTACATAGAACAGGAATAAAAAATTTAGATGCAATTGAAATGTCTTTGTTTATGTCCAGCTGAAATGGGCACACATAGTATAATTGTATTATGATAGCAAAACATTATTCCATATCAATATTACTAACTGGATTTTGTTTAGGGAATAAAATTAATTGCCCTGCACTTCATTTGGTCTGGAAACATGAGCTAAGTAACTTTGTTTTGATTGCTTCTTGGAAGGTGATTAAAAGTAGATAATCATTTTGTCACAAGGGCCAGTACACAAGCACAATTGAATAAGCCATGAATGGTGAATGTGAACTCCATTCTGATTGTGGGCTTCAACTATGAAATCCATTAGATTTGCTGCTTTTGTTTGAGCAGCTGTTGATCTGCAAATATATTCAGTCTAATATTAAACATTCAGTTTATATTAAACATTTAGACACAATGTGCAGTTTGCATTGTTTTAATCCAATAAAAAAGTATCTACAGCCACCCAGTTTTGCATTTTGAATTTATTTGCTTTATAATAGATCCAAACACAGCGTCTTAAAGTTTTTTTTGTTGTTGTTTTGTTTTTTTTCAAATGAGCATCACATTGCTGCATACAAAAGAAACCGACTCAAGTACTTTGGTGAACTGTTGGCAAGTTATCTTTATGAAATAATATTTAATCTTAGAAACTTTTTTGACATTAAATTTAAAAGCCAGTCATTCTTTTCAAAGATGCCTCTAAACAGTATGAGAAAGTGAAGATTGTCTGGAATTTACCCCAATGAGAGCTATTTAACAGTAACTTCCCAAATAATATGTCATTGGATAGTAAAGTGATGTTCATGGTTTAAGTGTATTTTATTTGTTTTTGTCAGTAGAATATAGTATGTTAGCTCAGTATTGGTGACTTCCTTTGTATTAGAGATGTTTGTGTCAGTGGACCAGAAAAGAAATACAAGTCAAAGACTCCTTTCAGTCACTTTTTTTTTTCTTTTTAAAGTCTTACTACCACTTTAAATATCTACAATTCTTTTCAGAATAATGCCCTTATAAATATTCAACCAATGAAATTTATCAATACTTAATTTGTCCTCTCCACTGTGGCATGCTTGGGTTTAACACAGAAGCTATGTAAACTTTGCACTAATATATAGTTTCTCTGACGCTCACTTTAATGACTCATGAAAATAGAGTAGACTCTACCATACAGGCTTATTGTGAGGTTTGAATGGAACATTGTAATTGGCATCACCAAGAGTGATGTCTGCATACAGCATAATGCATACAGAATAATACATAACTGTTTCCTTCTTTAGGCAGACTTATCATAATCTAGAAGAAGGGTTCAGCCTACTTAAGTTCCTGTAATATTCTACAGCCACTGTCATTGAGAGAATAGTGTGATTTGTTTTGTGGGTAAACCAATAGACTGGAAAAATAATAAACCTGAATCGACTGCATAAGAGACAAAAACATTTTTGCTTTTTCTTACCTTCTAAACTATCATATGACAGTTGGGGCAGGAATAGCTGGTACAAATTATTTTTTGGAAGACTACCAGGTCTGTGGAAGAAACAATCCGATACAGTTACATACTTGAAAATGACTCTGATCTCATTCTCCATTGCTGCTAACATGGACCTTGGACAACACACAGAGGGAGGGAAGGATGCTGAATTGAATGTACCCATTTGGTCTTATTTGTCTGCCTTTAGATTATTGCTTCCCCGACGTTTGGTTCAAGACTCTCTCTTGTTCACTTTGCAGTTTCTGCAAGTGCTTCTTAGTGTGTGAATCATAAGGGTCCCAAAAGCTAAATGAATGACTTCTTAGACAAAACTGATTTTCAAAAGCTATTTGAGTAGTATTTGATGTAATAAACCTTTAACTCTGTCTTCAGTAACTGCATTTTTTTTCTCATTTCTCTTTAGAAGCTCTATAGATATTTGGTGATAGGCTTAATAGAGATCAAATAAGTAGAAGTGAGAATTTTAACCTTATTATTGAATTAATGGTATATTCCCAATAGCAAAAGAAGCATTACCTTTACTCTGCATGTGCAAAGAATAATCAGATGAACAGAGTCAGAAGATAATGAGTATTCCCTGGAATTTGTACTATACCTTATACCTGTGTAGAGCAAATTTGAGGTGTACCATATCATTTGGTTATTGCTTTATTTCAGCGTGTCAAGTGCTGTGCCCTGGATTGCACAACCCATTGACCTCGTAGCAGAGAAAACTGTATCTCTTTGTAATTTGGCCATAGCCTAACTTTCAGGTTTTTCTCAAGAGAGGACCTTAAAAATAAATTGAATTGATGCAGAACTATGAGACAGAGTATTAAAAAGAAATTAGTTTAGTCTGGAGTTTTAGGAGCGGCATCCCTGAGGTGATACACATTGAAATGTGAAGACTGGTGGGTTGTGGGAGGACATTCCTAGTTTAGGAGACAGTAGTGGGGAAACAGTAGTCAAAAGGTCAGAACAACTCAGATGTCTACAAGAGATGAATAGATAAACAAAATTGTGGCATGTACATACAGTGGATTATTATTCAGCCATAAAAAGGAGTGAAATACTAATACATGCTATAGTATGGATAAACCTCAAAAATATTATTCTACGTAAAAAAACTCAGGCACAAAAGATCCCATATGGTATGATTCCATTTATATGAAATATCCACAATAGGTAAATTCATATAGACAAAAAATAAATTGGTGTTTTGGGGGGACTGGGGCAAGGGGAGAAATGGTAAATGCTTAATGAGCATGGGATTTCCTTTTGGGGTAATAGAAATATTTTGGAACTAGATGAAGGTGGTGTTTGCACAGTAATGTGAAGGTACTAAATATAACTAAATTGTTCACTCTAAAATGGTTATATTTTGTGAACTTCCCCATAATAAAAATAAAAGAAGTTTAAACTTAATTCTTAAAGGTATAGGGAGCTCCGAAAGGAAGAAAGAATAAAGAGAGAAAAGAGAAGGAAGGGAAGAAAAATGGCAAATCACACACGTTTCTGAAAAAGGACTCTATCAAAAAAAAAAAAAAAGAAACTTGAAGGAAGGCAGTGTCTTCTGTGATCTCAGATTTAGATTTCCTGGAGACAGGTCTAAGAAGTCTGAATCCAAAATATACACTTTGTACTCATCAGTTTATGATGAGCTGTTTAAACCTTGCAATCACAAGATCTGTTCCTTTAAAAATAATTTCAAGTCCACATTTTCTGACTAGCCGTCAGGCTTTCTAATTATTTTTAGGCTGAAAAGTTTTAAAGAAAATGTAAGAGCAAAACTCAGAGACATATCCTCAGGGAGGTCACATTGTATAAAGCATCTCTGCTGAGAGCTGGATTTCAGACTTAGGACATAAGCAGAGCCAATTATCCAAAGATTTATGAGCAAATTGGTCTGACTGATAAAGAGAGGATGTAATCCAATAATAAAATTTTATGTTTTATTCCCAAACTTTAAAGTGTGTGTGTATATCTTTCTCTTAAAGACATTGATTCTAAGGCTAGACAAGCTCTGTTAATTACATGTTGTTAACTCTGTTATTAGCTTGACATCTTAGGAGGGATGACTGGGGAGTCTTTCCTGACATTTGGGGTCCAGACCATGTGATTTGACAGATCAGCTCATACTTAGCAACTGACTTCACAGGATGGAACAGTTTTATGATGCCCATTGGCCAAGTTCTACCAAATAGCACTGAGAATAAAGAGATCATGGAAAGTAATCTCAGCTGAACATCTTCTCATTCCTTGGTCTTATTCATGTCTTCATTTTATCATGAGACTGTTGGACAAGTTAAATCGTTCTCTAACTTACTTTGCATAATGAATCACTGAGGGAAAGTATTAAATGTAAATTCTTGGACCCCATACAAATATACTCTGACCTAGTAGTTTTTGATCCTGATACTGTTAGCATGAAAGATATTGGAAAAGACAAAGTTTAAGGTACCTTCCTGCTCAGGGATGCTATGGTTCAATGACTTTATTTTGCATTCTATTGCAGAAATATCTTTACCAGCCATGGTGAATCATGCCCATGGAATTTTTTGGACATGACTAATTACACACATATTCATGTTGATTTCGTCTTCAAACAAAATGCATCTACAGCATCTCTTCATTTACACAGTAAAAAACGTAAAAGCTCTAGAAGAAAGTAGTGGATTGGATTAAAACCTTAAGACTTGTGGTTTTTAAGAATTTTATAGCTAAGTTTATTTCAACTGTGATATATTAAGCTATCATTTATTCAGCACTATGGTAAACCAGACATTGGCATAGATGATTCAAGGATAATAGAGCATAGCTCATGATCTTGAAGAACATCAGGTCAGACAACTTTGTAAAAAGTATGGTTGCAGTAAGATGCAATAAATATAATTATCAAAAAATTATAATTTATGCAATAGAGAAATAGTACCTGAAAGGACTAATTAGCTTGTTGAAGGAACCGAGCCATTTTAATAACAGTATTTAGGCTTATAAAGTATTTTATTCAGTTAAAGAGAGACATTCAAATGATGACGCAGTGAGTATTAGTCGGATTTGGATAGATCAAAAGATATGTATTTGAAGAGACCTACATTGTATATTAATTGATATGTACTAAGACGGGCATGCGAATAAATGTTTCTTTAAAACCTGCCAATTTAGACAATCAAACAACCTAGTATTTAACATCAAGGATGTAATCGACGCTAAGAAATAAGTTCCTGACTCAGCTTGGGGCAGCTGGCTGACTAGGAAGTAGGAAATAAGACGTCTATTGCCAAGGGAAAGTAGCATATACAGAAGGATGTCTGTATATCGAAAGTGTTGATGTCTTCTCAGAATTTACCTGTATAGAATGCTAGCATCCACATGAAAGCAGAAAAAAATAATGCTAACTAGCATTAACTGAGCTCAGGTCACGTGGTTACAGGCACTATTCTGAACACTGTACATATATTATCTAATCTGATATTCAAAAAGTATATTGTGAAGGAAGTGCCATAATTGTGTGATTTGGGTTTAAGGAAACTAAGTGTTTTGCCCAAGGTTGCACAGCTAGTAGCAGAACCAGATATAACATTTATTTGACATCAAATTTTTTGTTCCTTGCCTTGATCATTACACAATATTGCTTTCTAACTAACCCTACAGACCTAGCCTAGATAGAGGTGTTGCATCTGTTTACCATTAAGTTTCTCATCAATCCAGGGAAAAAAATATAGAAAATAATAGAAAAGAGAGCACAATAATTAATAGTTTTTCTCATATCAGACAAAGACAGGACCATTAGAGTCTTTCACTTGTACTTAGAATCACAGTACCCCTCTAAATGTACCATCTATCAATTCACAGCATGAAAACAATCAAATTGTAGTCTTTGAAGAAAAGGTAAATCCAGCCAGGAGATTGATGCTTTTTAAATGAGCTGAATTTGCTGAGCTAGGCTGCAGTAAGCTCCACATTAAAGGGAGTTGTAGCTGTAAAAGAAGAAAGGTTAGCATGGAGGCAAGTGTCCTAGTCTGAAGATGTTTTTAAAGTAGAGGCAAACTGCTCAGCTCCCAGACTCAGAGGCTGGATGGCCATTGTTCAGAACACTCAGCTCCACACAGAGAGGATAACTATGAGGAAATGCAGCATGCAGAATTAAATGCTCTTTTGCCAGATTTATTCATTTAGGGATCACTCTCATAGCCTGACCCATAGCTATTGAAAGAGGGGAAAAAAATAGAGTATTTTTCAATGAATGTTTCATGACTACTCTGTTATCATGATATTAGCACTATAAATAAAAAAGAAAATCTGTACAAAGGTAATGTTGAGAGGGAGGAGTAACCTATGAATGACAGATTGATTGTACCATATTAAGAATTAACTCCAGTTGACCCATTTTAGAACCCCTTTAGAAATTTAAAAGAACACCTAGTCAGATGCCCCCATTTTACAGTTGGAGATCACAGAAGATAAAGAACTTTGTCAAAGTCATTAAGAAAATTGGTAGTGGGGTCTCAGTTAAAATCCATACTTTATAAATCTCATCCAATGATGTTTCTGATACAGTATGTTGATCCAGTTTTTCTCTCATTTGCATTTAGAAATTATCTATAATGATCCTCAATGTATAATTCAGATATCATTTAGGTCAAACAGTCCTTTGATATTCAACAAAAATAGGAGTGAGTTGCTACCTCACATTCAGAAGAAGGTTCAAATTTCCCCCTATGTTTATGGATTTGATTGACTTTTTTCACACTCTTGCCTCCAGTTTCTTTCTTCACATGAATTAGAGGGCTTCTCATTTTTCTGTACATGCTGCCCCATTTTACCATTGCACTGAACCTCAGGAAAGCAACTCTATCCATTATTCCAAATTCTTCTGCCATTGTGTTCTTTGTGAGTAGGGACCTTTTATTGAAGGATTGGGGACATTAGAATCTGGTTATAACACAAAACTAAAAATGTAAATATATATATACACACACACACACACACACACATATACATACATATACATACATATATATACATATATATACATACATATGTGTGTGTGTGTGTGTATATATATATATAGAGAGAGAGAGAGGACATTTCTGTTTCAAAAATTTTGAGACCACATAGCCTTGGAAAATTTTCACCAGTCATCAACACCTGTTGGCTCTAGACTTCCAACATACACAGTCGTTTCTTCTCTTTTCAAATTCCTCTCCTCTGTTCTTTTCCATGTCTCTAACAGGCACTGAATCCTACTATTTTCTCATGCAGAAGGCTTTTGTTTCTTTGTTTTTGTTTTGTTTTATTTTACTCTCCCGCCCCCACCTATGCTCTAGGTACACTATTTTCAAAAGTGAATTGCTCTAATAAGGTAGTTTCCATAAAAGGATGAACCCTAATGCCACATTTGCCACTGTAATGCCACAGTGCTTCCCCATCTATGATATACCAGTCAAGCTTTGGCTAAAAGAAACTCCCTTTGGATAGGACACCTGTTTTTGAAAAGGATTTGCTTATATCACATTGATCTAACTTCTCTATATATTTCTGTAAAACCTAAATCACAAGTTTGTTTATCTATTTTTATTCACACTCAAAGCTTTGTAAAAGATGGAGCAGGAGAACTGGAATGTACTGTTTTCACCCCAGAAAAGCTAACTTAAACAACCAAAGGAAATAGGTATAAGAATAAACTGGTTCCACACTAAAATGAGGGAAAGAAGCTATCGGATGCTACATACCTGTGGTCTCTTTATTAGAAATGCCTCAGATGGCATGGCCATCTGAAAAAAAAAAAAAAAAGAATTATCACTGCCAACTCTAATTTAAAAAATATCTTCTTTCATCTATGATTGAATAAAGAAATTCTTAGAGGACTCTTCCCCCACATCCAGAGCCTAATTGATACAGGACAATGCTAGATCCAAAGATAATTCCTAAAAGAGAGGATTTCTAAAATTAGTGTTTCTTTTTTCCATGCCTAGTAACCAGACATAGATGCTGCCTCAAATGACTTTGACTATGAGACAGAACAGACATTATAAATGCATAAAATATATATCAATTTATGTATTCCTACACTCTTTTAGTCAGTGATTTGTATCTACTGTGTGCAGTATGTCCACCCTCAAGTGATTGACACTAGCCTGTTATATTTGAAAGGCCAGACCTGGAAAGTCATGGTCTGATACTTGAATAATCTTAAGATTATTTTCTACCTTGGCTCCCTAAACTTGTTCAAAATCAGGGAATAAAAATGAATCCAGAAAAATCAAACCTGAATAGGGAAAAATGAGATGAATGTTTCAAGTTACAGTGCCAAGACCATGTGGAATGGGGACCTGTAAAGGAGGACAAGGGTATTTAAGTGTGTTTTTGGCTTTTGATGTGATATGTGGGATTAGAGACACAGGCTGAGAAAGAAGAATAGAAGTTGTATATAAGTATGCTTTTTAAAATATTTGTATGGGCATTATGAAAAATCCAGGTCTGTGTTGGATGTTGTGGGAGATCCACAAAATGTTTAAAATTCCTGTGTTTTCTTTAAATGTTTTCATCCTGCTTGGAAACAACACCTGTATCTCTCATTTCAAGAAATACTGTTTTCCTGTATTTGACAAAAAAGACTTTGTGTGATCGGATTCTGAACAGCCTGTATAAACTATAATTTTCTTTTGTCTGATGTTTTTCTTATTTAAAGCATAAGCATTTTAACATCATTAAAATCATTTATATTCATTTAACAGTTCAAGTAATTTACAAAGCGAAAAGAAGAGAGCAACAGATAGCACCAAATACTGTAACCCAGAAATTACTAGAATTCAAATTTGATGATAACAATGATAGCAGAGCAAATTAGTCATTAAATAGACCTCTCTCTTTCCATACAAATAGAAAGATGGACAGATGGATGTAAGGAAGGAAAGATAAATGGTGCATGGATGATTGGAAAGACAAAAAGGAAGCTAGAAAAGTAGATGAACGGATGCAAAGATGACTAGATGTTAGTAAGCAGACTGTTTCTATTTGTACTGATATTTTAAATAAATGCACTTCACTTGTTCTACTTGAATGTAATCTAAATAATCTGAAGAAAGCTAAATCATTGCTAAACTTAAGATTATTTCCACATTAAGAAATATAATTTATTGAAATAGCTCTAAGAAAATAAATTAAGAAGATACGTTATTAAAATAATTGAGGTTAGAGTTATTATTTTCATTATGTGTTGAAGGCAATATGGATTGACTCCCTTTTATGCAAATAAGAAAATTAGCACTTGGAAACTTTTTACCCACATCTCATTTTTTATTGCTAATTATATTGGTGCTACTTTGTTAAGGATTACAAAAAGTACATTCTGTCTGAATTGATAATTTTGCAGTTGTCGAGAGTTAGTTTTATAAATGGATTAAAAATGAGTGCCACTTTTTATTATAGAATATTAAAAAATAAAATAAAAGAAAAAAGAATAGTATAGGAAGCCCATGATCAATCTGAAACAAATCCTGCACATCATAACAAATTTGACATGTTGATACATGTTGCTTTGGAATTAGGAATCACAAACTCATAGTCTCTAAATTGTCAGGCACTTCTAGAGACTTTGCCCTGTAGGGAAATTTGGCAATGAGTTGTCAGATCTGGGGGTGGGGTGCTATCGGCATCTAGTGGGTAGAAGTAGGGCTGCTGCTAAACATCCTAAAATGTGCAGGACCATAACCCACAATAAAAAAAAAAATTCTCTCATTCCAAATGTCAGTAATGCCAAGCTTGAGAGACCCTGCTCCGATTTAATTCATCACTCAGTGCACAATTTTTGAATGATATTTTCTGTCTCTGGTGTTTTCCAGAGTCTACTTCAATACCTCCATCTTCTGGAAGGTAAAAACTCTTGTTTTTTTGACAATTCTTCAAGGAATTGACTTCTAAACACTCTTACCATATTATTAAGTATCTTTTGAAAGTTCGGTTCAGAAGTCCAGAATGGATCAGTTTCATCTGATTAAAATAGTTCTCTTTCTAATTAATTCCTGGAAATTCGAAGTTCCTGAACTAGAAGTAGTACTGGATAAGAACTATCCTTTTGGAAGACTTTTGATCAAGACTTTAATATCTGCTGCCTGTTTACCTAATACCATAAGCTTAGTTGTCTGCACTCTACTGATGAGGAATTATTCTCTTTTGCATAACAAGTAACCCTTGAAAATGTTTGAAGCCTTATTTAAAATACCTTTGCATTATATTTGTAAAAATATACCTGGGTTAAAATGCTTATATTTCCATTAGTTATTTATATAATTAATATATTTAGCAATAGATTTTCAGGTTAGCTAAAAATTTATGTTAGCAAAATTTATGAACACACCAAGAAAGCATGTGATAGTTTTTGTCATCAGTCCTCTCCAATGGGAATCTTTCAGTGGTACTTCTGAGAAGTCAGTAGCAACTTATACACATTTAGAAAGGTATATACAGAGGCCTTATTAAAAAAAAAAAAAGTTAAGAAATAAAGAATGAAAAATGTTTTTATGTGGATAATGAATCAGAGTAATGGAACAGGATTGTTTTAAGAAACAGAATATATGGTTAGTGTTCTCAGAGTGGATCCTGAAGAAAGATGTGGGCTCCAAAAGTAAAATTCCTTAGCTAAAATATCAATGCTATCACTTACTTCAATTTCAGTATCTGTAAAATAGCACCTGATTCAAAGGGTTAAGCTAAGAATTCTTTTAGGTAATAAATGTAGAACTCTTAGTTCAATCATTGTCACCTAGGTAACAGCAAGTAAATACTAGCTATTATTACTATTATTAAGCATTGTTATAATCTAATCGTATCACACACACCTTTTTTTTTCAGATGGTGTTAAATAGCTTTTAGGTGGATGAAATTACTTTTTTAAAGGAAGAAATTCAGTCAGCGATATAGTCGATCTTAAAATTCTTCTGCCATTGAGTCCATCTGCTCTGCTTTATTTGGAAACTAAAATTGTTAACAAATCCATTATTTTTAAACTCAGAAGCTTCTATAGAATGCCCTACAGAAAAAGTAGGGAGACACTTACCGATTGCTTTAAATAAGAAGTTATCAAAATTCTACATGTCAGAATTAAGTTGTTTGGCTCTAAGTTTTCTTCTCAAGCTCTCATTTCCTGGTCTCTTCTTTTCATCTCACCTTGATTTTATGACTTAAGTTCAAAGATCCGCTCTAATTGGCTGGTGGAAGTATCCAAGAAAGACCCACATTAGTGAACCTTGACTTCACACCTCAGTTCTTTCCTCCTTTTCTTAATTAGATCTAAACCTTAACACCCGCCTCTCCAACAACAGCAACAACAAAAACCTGTATGTTCTGTGATTTGTTTATGCACTATCCTTGTGCCTAACCAGTCAATGACCTAGAACACAACCTGAGGTAGACTCAGAAAAGTTTTGTCCAGGACCACCCAGAGACTGATAATGGGAGATTGTATTGGTTAGTCTCTCCCTGAATCTCTTCTGTTTTTCTTTTTTTATTTATTTTAAGTGTTCAATTATTTATTTCTGAACAATTAAAAATTCATTAGGGTGATCTCCTTCAGCCCAAATATTTCTCACTAAATATTTACATTTATTTATGCTAATCACATTCTCTCCCTCTAGCGCTAAAACAGGAGAAATTGTTTTCACTCATCTTCATTAATTCATTAAGTTGGGCATTTAGTGATTAATTCGAGAATTCATTTGTTGTGTGCATCGAGTAGCTACAATATGCTAGGAAACTCTGCTAGGCCCTTCAAATATAAAGATGAGAAATTAAGATGATTGCTTTCTTGAGGCAGTGGAGACAGAGGGTAAAACAATGCGTTTGTAGCGGAGTGAATGGAGGCTTTATAAAGAATAAGCAGTTCATTCGATGCTCAATGACTTACTGGAGATGTACTAGGGATCCAGACAGGAGTGGCTATTCCAGACAGGTAAAATAACTTACAGATAATCAAGAAGCCTAACAGGTGTTCTGTAAAGTCCTCAAATCTCTGCCTCATAAATGCCTCTAGGATAGATACATTATAACTTTGTAACCAGGAAAACATTCAGTATGGAAACATTCAGTAGGCATTCAGTATGACAAGAGGTGACATGAGGTAGATTGCGAATATGTAATGATGCTAACCAAAACTAGACCCACTCTGCTATTGTGTATAGGGTTTCTCTCCATGAAAGGTATCCTTTTGGTAAAATGTTACAAATATTTTCTTATTTAAGTTATTAATATTTTGGAATTTTAGCAATTTAGCAACAGAACTTTAAGAGAAAAAAATAAATGAATAAACACCTAGTCTGTGTGGAAGTGAGTTTGTTAGATACTTAGACTGAAACACCATTTCTTTAGAATCTTTCTAGACTAGGAATATACTTGGCACTTGCAAGACACTGAATATTTCAGAATTGCTGGATTATAAAGTTTAGAGGAAGAAATGCAAGGGATGGATAATAATGAAGAGAAAAATATGAACCAGATTATGAAGTGTCTGGTACAGCTTTCAGAAGAGTTACAGTTTTTTTTTTTTTTCCTTTTAACCAACAGGAAGCCTCAGAGTAATTTTGAGCAAAGGGATGACCTAATTGATTGTATAAATTTATATCTAGTAGCAGGATTTCAATGGATGAGTCTGAAAGAGGGAAGATGGTTAAGAAATTATTTGAACAAGGGGACCCGCAGTGGGTCAGAGAATGGACACAGACATATATAAGAGGTAGAATTACTAAATTAATGACTAATTAGACACTAAGCTTAACATAGAAAACAATTTGAGGGATATTTTTCTAAATGCAAAATAAAATCAGACTGTTCTCTGCATCCAAATGCCCTTCGCCATCATTTCGGAAAATAATCAATTATTGCTCACAATGCCTGTCTTCCCTTTACAGCCACAGACAGCACCGGCATAGTTATTTATAAGTCTCCACATCTGGAGAACTAATTTGATTGTGGACTGTTCCAGTTCCACAGAGTAGTTAGTGATCACTCAGCTGCACAAAGTTCATTCAACCTTGATAATTAAATTAAATATCTACAGGCATCAAGGAGACAGCAGAAACTTACTGACAATACCAAAAAGTTTTCCGGGCCCCTAAAGAAAGCCACACTGCATTATAATGGAGACAGATGACATATTCTGCAGTAGAATGATGGTCAATTTAATATTCCACTCATATTTAATATGTCTGTAGTGTAGTCTAGCGGAATATGGTCTCACAAGTGGAGTAACACATTGGCAGCTCAATATAATAGGACTGACATTACTATTGAGTTCAATATTACATGGGTATGACCTTACTGAAGAAGATTTAATTACTTGAAATACCAGAAGAATGACACTATAACAATATTACTGCAAAGATCTTTAGAAAGAAGAGCTTGAGTGTCACAGCTGCCGAATTCCACATATTATTTTGTTTTCTTAATTTCTGCATTTATTTTCTTAGTTAAAATGGTCGCTATGCGTTTTTGCGTAGACTACCTGTCTTAGAGTCAATTCTTTTCTTTTTCTTTCTCTCTCTTTTTAAAAGAATGCATACATTTAAAAAAATAAGTAATACAATATAATCTCCCCTACCACACCTAAGCCACAAGGTGTATTCTCTCTACAAGTGAACACATCATCAGTCTTTATCTATTCTTCCTGTGATAAGCTAAGGATATAGGTGTTTGTGTATGTGTGTGTGTGTGTCTGTCGTCTGTCAGACTGTCTTTTTAATGCATAGCATATTTTACTTTTCATCGTACTTTAATGCATCTGGGGAAATGTTTCAAGTCAGCAGATATAGATTATTTATTATGGCTGTATAGTACTTATTGTATCTATGCACCATGATTTATTTAAATAATACCCTATTGATAGCTATTTAGCTTGCTTGCAGTCTGTTATAGACTGAACTGTGTCCTCCCAAAATCCACACATTGAAGGCCTAACCCCCAGTACCTTAGAATGTTACTGTGTTTGGAGACAGAGACTGTAGAGAGGGAGTTAAATTAAAATGAGGTCCTTAGGACGGGCCCAATCTGACTGGTGCCCTTCTAAGAAGAAGTTTGAACACATAGAAAGACACGAGGGACACATACAAAGAAAAGATCATGTGAGGACACAGTGAGAAGGCAGTCAAGTACAAGTCAAAAGGAGAGGCCATGAAAGATCCCAAATCTGTGGGCACTTTGATCTTAGCCTTCTAGCCTTCAGAACTGTGAGAAAATAAATTTATGTTGTTTAAGCTACTCAGTCTGATATTTTGTTACGACAGCCCTAGCAAACTAATATAGTCTCCTGCCTTTACAAAAATATAGAAATTAATAAGGCTATTAATACTTCTGTACATTAGAGTAGATATATAGGCTAATCTCTGTAAGCAGAGTTACTGAATCCATTTAATGTTGATGCTTGTCACACCTTCACCAGAGAGGATTACCTTTATAAATAAGTGGAAAATTGGTATCTTATTTTTCAGTTTAGTTTTTATTCCTTTAATTTTGAGTTAGCCTATATATCTTTTAATATGTTAACAACTACAAAAATGGGATACTTTCGTAACTTTCTTTTGAATTTTTATTTTTCTGTTGGCATCTTTGTCTTTCAGAACAGAAATGTTACATTTTTATGTAGCCATTGTCAGTCTTCGTTAAGTGACTTTAGGGATTTGTTTCTTACTTAGTAAAATCTTCTCCATTTGTAATATGAAACATAATTTACTACTGTTTTACTCATATTTTGATTTCTAATTAAAAATAACATGGTCAATCTGGAATTTATTGGGTATAAGGATGAACATGTGTAAATTGGCTATAATATTTAATTTATAATTGTATTATAAATATAACAACATATAATAACATATGCATACATATAGTTTTTTCATATATAGTTATTACAATATTATTGACTATATTCCTTATGCTATATTTTATATCTCCATGACTATTTTGTAACTACCAATTTGTACTTCTTAATCCTTTCCCCTTTTTTCAGCAACCCTCCCAAATCCCCTATCTGGTAACCCTCAAAATGTTCTCTGTTTATAGTTGCAAATCTCTTGTATTACTTGTCAGTGTGAGTTCTTCTCTTGTTATTTTTTCAAAAATTTTCTGACTATTCCTACATGCTTGTAATTTAGAATCAGCTGGTTTATTTTTGAATACCACATTCTGCTGACAACTTAGTCTATAATTATGTTAATTTTTTAAATTAATTTAGATTTTTTAAAAAATATTGAGTTTTACCCCCACAATGATTGTCTTTTTATATATCTGTGTGTGTGTGTGTGTGTGTGTGTGTGTGCGTGCGTGTGTGTGTGGTTTTTTTTTGTCATCATGTAGATCATGCACATTTTAAAAGATATCTCATAAGTGTATTATATTTTCATGGGAAGTTTAATAGGATGTCTTTATCCTCACTGTATTATTCTTTTGTTTTGCTATTTAAGCAACTGTGCAGCTATGATATTTTTATACACTAATTTTGTAACTGTTCATTGGAGTTAATTATTTTAAATTGTTAGTATTTTTTTTTTTCAATTGATTCTCTTGGATTTATTAGATATGCCAGTAAAACATTAGCTTCCTTCATCCTTGTTCCATTCACATTTGTTAATTTCTTTTCAATTTATTCTTTAGGTTCTGTACCATATGCCTTGTCCCACCTTGAATTCTGTTACTTTCATTCATCTGACCTCCAAGGTTCTAGGTCTCTTGGACAGAGACCTATCTTTTCATAATTACTCTCCACTATCTTCACCCTCTAACAATCAGCAATAATAATGGAATCATCCTGCATAAAAGCACTAGCATTTTTCTGCCTACAACCTAGAATACACTTGGGCATAGATACCGAGAGTCTGTCACTCTACCATATACACAGATGGATGAAAATAAAAAAAAGGTCAATGTTTTAATTGTGACAGGGGTGTTTAAAGAAGCTTTACACAAATTTCCTTTGGTCATTCCTGTGCAGTTAAAATTTAATCCTGAGTAATTCCAAGGGCTCAGTTGGTGGGATAACTTATTTCAACTCTCTAACCCACATTCTTAGCCAATGGTCTTATTTGATCAAGCACAACTGAAAATTCCAAAAGCAGACATTAGGAAGTAAACAACCCTGATTGTGTCTTCTTCCTCAAACTTTCAAGGACTGTCATGCCTCAGCTCCAAGAAGTTGTGTGATCCCATTAGGCAAATTGAAAAAGACTGCTTTTATGCAAAGGCATGAGAAAGTTAATTGAAATCAATCCATGTTCAGTAAAAATGCAACAGATATCACTGATAATTTAGAGCAATTAAAAAATGTCCTGAAGCAAAGCAGAAACATTAAGTTTAAAAGCCTGTTAAAGGAAAATTACCAAAAATATTTAAATTATATTATTTACCTAAGATGGACTAGGGATATCTAAGCCAATTAGAAATTGTAAGGTATTTTATTAGTCAGAAGCTGTGTTGTTAAAAACATTGAGATGAGAATTCCTCACCTTGTATCCTTTGTTATTAAAAGATAATCCGTTCAGAACAATGCATTCACCTTAGTTTTGAGTATTTTTCATGAAAATATCTGTTGCAGCTCAACCATCAGAAAACAGTTCATCTATCTATAAAAAGGGTGCAGTTTAACTAGAGTAGTGATTTTCAAGCTATATTTTTAAGAGATCTAAATTTCTAGATAATTGGACATATATTGATAGAGTGAAGGAAGGACAGAGAGCAAAGGAATACACTATTAAAAATCTGGAATGTTCATCTTATGACCAACACATAAACATCTCTTTTATTATATTGAACGTATATGGAAAACAGGGATATCTAATATGAGGTTTTTTGTAGTTGTCAAAACATTCTTTTATGATACGTCCTATTTTAATATACAATAGTGTACAATTATGTTAAGTATATAATATGTTCGCATATCTTATCTTCCTAATAATAGTGAAGGCCTCTCTGAAGAATGCGTATAGTAGGCACTAAGAAAATTGAACTAAGTTGATCAGAGAATTAATATTATTTCCACTTTATAGATGAAGATGTTGACTCATAAATATTAACTAACATGTTCAAACTCATGCAGGGATTAATGTGATATGATGAGATTTGACTTGAATCTGGTTTTTGCTAATTCTAAATCCTTTGTGTGTATGTGTGTGTGTTTATTTTATTTTATTTTTTTCCTATCGCAAATGCACATCTGTCCTGGTACTTAGAACTTGTCCCTAGACATACATCTGGCAGATTTCTGCTTCTAATTGACCATATTTTCTGGATACTTCACAGCTAGTGCCCCAGTCCTTAGGATAAATTGACCCGCTTAATCCCATCATATTAGAACCATGAATATGGCCACCAGCCATGAATGTGGCCATGAATATGGCCACAGTAGACGTTGAGTTTGCCATACTTACTGACAGGTTAATTATGCTGATGCCAATTAAGGAATCAAATCTATCACCAAGTTAATCTTTCATACTTCAGTTATATTCTTCCCCTGACTAATGTCCCTTCTCCCTGTTCTGACTACAGAAAGCCCAAGTTCTTCTTGTCTAAATGTAACCTGACTCACACAGAATTTTTCTCCCTGCATGAACCCAGGGTCTGTTGTTAACTTCATTGCTCAATAACATTAACTTCACCAGTGTATGTGACACAAAATTTACTATGGAGTTTTCTTTAAAATAAGATCTCAAAGCACTTTAAAGCTTTATTAAACAACCCTAAGTATAGAACTTGGAGAATGAAGGAGAGAGGGAGGGAGGGAGGGAGAGTGAAAGAGAGGGAGGAGAAAGGAGCAAAGAGTAAGCCTACTTTCTCTGTCCTATTTAAGAGAATCAATCACTCATCATTGAATTTATTCATTAAACAGACATGCATTAAGCACCTTCTGTATACTATGTGTCATACTATTTCCTCAGTGACGTAGCTCAGCCTACCCCCTCCCTTCTTTCTTCTAATGGTGTTATTGCAGTTTGTACTTCATTTTCTTCATATGTGTGTATCTCCCTTTTAGACAATAAACTTCACGAGAGAAGGGAGCAAAGATCTCTATTCACAGCACTTAAGTGATGTCTGGAACAGAACAGGCACTTAATAACTATATCATGAATAAATGAATGATTAAGTTAATTAGAATATTACAGTGGATGAATAGAAAACAACCCTCCCACCACAAAGATGTTCCCAGTGCTGTACTCCATACAGGGGTCTGAAGTGCTCTCTGAAAACATGGATTTGAAATCTCCTGGCAGGACTTTCTGCCTGTACTTGACAGTTCCCAGTTCTTTGCAGAAGATGCTGCTCTAGTCATTAATCTAAGATGGCTCTGGAATGAGATCAATAAAGTTTTCCAGCCTATATTAACAACTGAAGGCAATTTTTTTTTTTTTTTTTTACTGCTGAAAATGTAAGCTTTGTAATGAGGTAAAAACCTCATTTTGTAGATGATTTGTTCATTTAACCTCTGTTAAGGACAAAATAATATGATTTATTGATTCTGATTTTCTAATAAAAAACTCATGTCACCTTTTAATAAGCAACTTATTACCAGATGCTGAGGTCTTGGGTCCCATAAACAAGGATTATGGTTAAAGCATATCGAAAGGAGAATTTCAATATAAAAATCAATAAAAATATGTAAAAAGTAAAATGAATCAAGAGCAAAAGCAATTTCTTCTCAGGGCTTTGTAATAACATTTATAAAAAAATCCACAATCCATTGCCTGATCCTAAATAGAGAAATAGAATAGTAGTATTGGAAAAATTAACAATGTAAGTATAATCATAAATAACTTAAAAAAATAAATAAATAATAGTAGCTATCATTTATTAAGTGCTCATTGCATACCAGATGCTGGGGTAGAAATTCAGAATGCTACAGAGAACAAGTTATACTTCACCTTGAATGTATTCCAGGTCAGAGACTTAGTTCTTTTACATAAATTATCATATTTAATACTCACAGCAATCCTTGGAGCTCTGTGTTTTAATGCCCATATTTTAGAATGAGAAAGTAGAGGCTCAGGAATGAGATTCAGCTTGTGCTAAATCACAGTTAATATATGATCAGGTTTAAATATTTGAACTCTAAATTTGGTGATTTTTTCACTAACCTGCACTGCCCCTCCCAAATATGGGAAAATACTAAAATAAATTCAGTCAACTACCTTGTCAATTGGTGGAGTTTTAATTATTTTTGAGGAGAATTGTAGGTCTTTTTTCTTTTTTTAATGGATCATCCCCAAGGTGGTTCTTGGCTATTGCTCAGGCTAGTTTTAATAAGGGCTGACATTTAAATTCTTGCATATGATAGCAGAGACTATACAACATAAAGCCAGGGTTTATTTTCTGTGCACAATGTTTAATCAAAAGTGACCCATAATTTCAAGCTTCAGTGCCTACCACCACTTTATTAACTAGACACTTGTTCACTTTGGAGCCTTCTCACTCAGTTTTAAAATATGGTAGGTGATCCTTAGAGAGGCCCTCTCTATGCCCCGTCTCTTCCGCCTGCCCTTTCTAAAGGTTCAATAAAGCAAATTCTATCTTTTGCTTCCTTAATTTCCCCTACTTATTACAGATGAGTCAAAAAATATTAGACTTGCTAGTTTTCTTAGACAAAGTACCAAGTAGTGTGTTTTTGCACATACATGCATGTGTATCTATCTATATACATGTTCCGGGGAAGAAGAAAGAAAGCATATAGTACCATTAGTATCAAAATGCAAGCTTTTTTCCAGCCTACATCTAAGCTACCTTCCTGTTCAGTTTAGATTTCCAATAGTATTTCCCAACATAGCAGCAAAGGAGGATACTGTAACTATCTGACTACAACAGAAAAAGGAATATTATCCATTAAATCAATCATGTCAATTATGAGGCAAAGGGTACAGATTCTGTCCCTTCACCCCGATGACAATATAAACTTGTATTTTATAAAGTTTTATTTTATATACATTTATGTTTTATAAAGAAAAAAATGGAAAAAGAAATTAAAACTAAAGCCATAAAATGGTATAATCGCCCATAATGTTTTCAGATTATATGCCCACCTCTAGTCTTGCTCACCCGTCCTTCCTTCCTTCCTTCCTTCCTTCCTTCCTTCCTTCCTTCCTTCCTTCCTTCTCCCCTATCATTTTATTCAGTATGTAATATTTTTAATGTCATAGGTCTGCTTTTACCCAAAGATTTTCACCAAAGAATGGAAAATGAAACAACCAGCCCTGGCTCTGAGGGGAAAGAAGTCCAGAATGCGACATGGGGAGAGAGTTGGCTATATTTTGAGGAGGAGGGACTGAAGAGAGCTGAGAAGTAAGAAAAAGTGAAGTGCAGATAGAGCATAAATAGGAAAAGGGCCAGGTAATTTGTTGAGACGGTTCACATTGATGCTGGAGATTTTTTCCCCCTAATTGTGCCATTGTACGTTAAAAATTTTGGTGGGTTTATTGGATTTGTACAATCAGAAACAAGGGGCCCATTTGATTTGCTATAATGAAGTTACTGGCAGGAAATCGGGACCTTGTGCTTCTTCTAAGGACAGTGTTTGGATTTAGAAAGCCATGAAGTTTGGATCCTTTTTTTATATATGTAACCTCAGATGAATTCCTAAGTCTCAGTTTGTTACCCGTAAGACACTTTGTAAAATAAATAAATATATATAGGTAAAAGTGATTAGAGTGAAAGTAATGGAGTAGGTTCAAAATAAAAGTGATGGTCTACCTTGTAGATTTATCAAAATCTTTGACAGTCATTTATGGCAAGGCAAAATACTTTTATTTTTCTTACGCATAACTCATCTGCACATTTAGAAATATTGAATTCACATCACTGTATCATCATTCTTCAGCTCAGTCTTTCAATATGGGGAAAGTTAGCCACTTTTTGCTTCATTTCATTTGTCAGTTCTTGACACCTTTCTGTGGAATCTTTACACAGCCAAATATAATAAAATAGTAGTGAGATGGTAGTAAATAAGCTTAAACAGTGAATTAAATTACTCTTCTAAATAGTGGCCTTCTCTTCAAATTCACACCGGTTCTTCTGTCAAAAGATAAGATTTGGAAATTAGAAGATTTTTGCCTGTTGCATTATGGTTTGATTCCAGAATAATTTTATTGGTTTCAAATATATTCTCCTACACATTTCTTTATGGCTACCAATGCACTCAGCCTTGATGTCTAATTCTCATTCCAATCCATCTTTCGTACTCACTGTTGAATAAATTTATATTTGTACACACACATATCTTACAGTGCTGATGAACAATATTAATT
This sequence comes from Pteropus vampyrus, assembly GCF_000151845.1. Classification (NCBI taxonomy): domain Eukaryota; kingdom Metazoa; phylum Chordata; class Mammalia; order Chiroptera; family Pteropodidae; genus Pteropus; species Pteropus vampyrus. Next base: position 10,869,830 of record NW_011888810.1, read on the forward strand.
ATAAGATAATATTAAAAAAGAAGTAATGTAAGAGGGGGAAGAAAATGTCAAAACTCAACATCAGCCATTCTTAGCTAAATTTTACAGAACACTTTCCAGATGTTACTTTTCATGTGCCTCATAGTACTACCATACCTTCCACAGTTCTTTGATAGAAATTCCATCCCACTGAGAAGTAACTTGTGCTTGTACTTGAAAGAACTTGTACTTTTCTAAGCTCAGTGATAACCTCATTGGTGTTGGTGCTGGGTTAAAAGCTTAGATTATGCAGGATGGTCAGAGGATTTGGGGACCAGTCAAGGAAAAAAGATAGGACCGTGAGTGACTGTAACGTGGAACAAGCTTTATTAAGTGGTGCTTGGATAGTTATATGAGAGAAGAATTCCCTTACCTCACATGACCATCCAGAGGCTTTGGTGAGGAGGCCAGAATGGGAGAAGAGTAAGGGAACTTATAGGGGAGCCGGGAGTTGAGATGGGAGATAGAACTTTAATGTCTAGATGATGCTGCTCAGCTGCAAGGCAGGAAGTCAGTCAGAGAGCTCTGAATGGCAGGAATGGTTTGGACCTTATAACCATTAGACTTCTTATTAATGGCCAACAGTGCTGGGTGAAGTATGCAAAGCAGGCAGGCTCTAAATGGCTACGATTCTGCTTACTTTTTTTTTTTTTTTTAACATTGAGTGTATAAAAATTTGAGTTTAGTACTTGTAGGTTTTTGACCTAATAAAACTCAATCTGCAGTGAAGAAATAAAAAACGTAGGGACCAATACATAGAGACCACCTTTGGCTCATTTATATAACAGATTCTTAAAGAACTATCAAGGCTGAGACTAGGTTCTTAGACAACCTTGAAAAGATCTGTTCTTTTTGTTATGTAAACTTTAGGTGGAAAAGAAGTGGGAGACAAAATTTGCAGAATGCTGAGGTTGACTTATTAATAACTTTTTGAATCTTGGTGAAATGATCTTTTTCTGAATAATGGTTGGGCATGATGACTTATAAAGCTCATGCTATTATCAATATTGGGAAACTGAAAACATCCTCTAAAATTTGTGTTAAGTAGAGTAATCATGCCTTATTTACATATGGTTCCAATGGTCTATAGCTACTAAAAGTATCTAGAGAGCAGAAACACATAACAAACAATAAATGACTTAACAACTTGGCCTCATCCCCTTTAAGTTAAATTTTCTATCACAGTGCATCAAGCGACTTGCCCAACAGTCTCACAAAACAACGCAGATGGATTTATTTGTCATTTTTGTTTTTAAACAATCTTTGAGCTAACAGTCTATCAAGACTGTCTTGAGATTCCCTTGGGTAAATTCTTTCTTGTTAAATTCTTACTAA
>NW_011888810.1:10871232-10874461 GCF_000151845.1 Pteropus vampyrus
GGGAGACAAAATTTGCAGAATGCTGAGGTTGACTTATTAATAACTTTTTGAATCTTGGTGAAATGATCTTTTTCTGAATAATGGTTGGGCATGATGACTTATAAAGCTCATGCTATTATCAATATTGGGAAACTGAAAACATCCTCTAAAATTTGTGTTAAGTAGAGTAATCATGCCTTATTTACATATGGTTCCAATGGTCTATAGCTACTAAAAGTATCTAGAGAGCAGAAACACATAACAAACAATAAATGACTTAACAACTTGGCCTCATCCCCTTTAAGTTAAATTTTCTATCACAGTGCATCAAGCGACTTGCCCAACAGTCTCACAAAACAACGCAGATGGATTTATTTGTCATTTTTGTTTTTAAACAATCTTTGAGCTAACAGTCTATCAAGACTGTCTTGAGATTCCCTTGGGTAAATTCTTTCTTGTTAAATTCTTACTAACATATCAGGGAAAACTTATTAGTTACCGCCTCTGTAAAGTTTTCTCTAAATGTTCCAGGCAAAATGAATAAATGCATCATCGATATTTTTATAACATTTTGCTTGCGATATTTTTATAGGACTTCTCTTCTTCATATTATAATGAGTTTGTTATATTTCCTGAACTGTATATCCTCCTCATCTTATCCCTTCAATGACATGTCTCATAACTTAGAATCTCTGTCATCCAGCATAGGGTCTGATACATAGAGGTGCTAACGGTTTCCTAGATTAATAAAGTAAGAACATTGCTTTTTAGTAACATTGCAAAATGTTTATTTATCTATCCTACTGAAATATGACTATGTAGTTTAAGTTGCACTAAAGTTAAAATTTTTGTGATTAAATAAGTATAATAATTATTTAAAGTCTGGATTCAAATTAGCAAGATAAGTTAAAAGAAATCTTTATCAATGCCATGAATAAATTTCAAAATATATAAAAATTGGGGGAATATTTCAAAATATTCTGACTCACCTTTGATTCTCTGGAGAAGGGAGAACCAATTACCTAGAATGTTGTATCCCACAGTTCAGTGAGGGAGCTTCTTTTTGGATAGCAGCAATAATGTTCTGTGTCACAAAAAACCAGTGTCATTGCTTTGAGAGAATTCTGACAATTGTCAGAGTGATAGAAAAAGTCACTCAGGATCATGTGTGTTATAGCATGTTGAAAACCTGAGTACACTAACTTCATCTGCACACACTACTTATATATTTTCTTATAATTTACACCATCTGTTTGTCTGGATCCTGTGCTGATTTGTGCATCCTTTTGAAAGGCAGAAGCAGAATACCTGCCTTCACAGACATTTCAAGAATCAACCAGATGCCCAAAGGTAAACTGATGAAAAGAGAATTGGCTAAATTTTGTATCAGATGAAAAATTGAATGCTATTACAAAATTTCCATGCACATGTATGATAATTAGGAAATGACTTATTAAAAGTCTGCAGACCTAATTGCTTTTTAGACTAGTTAAAATTATCTAGCTTCTCTTTTTACTATATAGACTAAATTTCCAGATATACTTCCCCTAACTTGATTGCAAACATAGACTTTAAATGTTGGAGCAGAGCCTTACTTGCTAATGTATTATTAAATAAATAGCTGTTTTGAATAGTTTCTTTATATGATATGTATGGTTATGTATCTGCTTGAGAACAGACATGGTACAGTGTGTACAATTCATCTCTTTTGAACACTGATAGACATGGCTACATGACTAATCAAAGCATGGTTAACAGTCGTTATCAATCAATCATAATGTACACATTCATATTAAAAACTTTATACATGCACACACACACTGGAAGAGGGAGAGGAAAAGGGAAAGAAAGAGAAAATTAGGAAGATAATAATACTAATACTCATTCTTCTCATCTCCATTCAAATGTCACCTATTCCTAGAGATTTTCTTTGGTGAAACTATAAAGTAATAAGTAATCCCATTCCCAGGAATTATCGAATGTATCATTCATTCATTTTCTACTTATCACAGTTTTAAATTATTATGTTTATATTTCTTGCTTTATTTTTCATATACTCCATGAAAATTGAACTCTAAGAGGGGAAGAACTTTATCAGCTCAGTATTCCCAGTATTGAGAAAAATGCCTGATAACTGGTAGGCACTCAATGAATGTTCAATATGTGGAGAAAATATTATAAAGCCCAAGAATAGAAACAAAAAACTGTGTATGATTTACATCCATTAGCACTTTTTCTCTAGAAAAATTTTGTCCAAAATAAATATAATGTAATCTACATATGCAATTTTAAATTTCTGGTAGCCCCATCAGAAAAAGAAAAAGAAACAAGTGAAATTAATTTTAATAATGTATTTTATCTAACCCAGTATATCCAAAATATTAATATTTTAATATGCAATCTATGTAAAATGATTAGATATTTTATATATTTTGTACTGTTATTGACGTCTGGTGTATATTTTATAATCACAGCAATTTAGAGTACCACATTCAAATGCTTTATACCATATGTGGCTAGTGGCTGTGATATTAGACACTGTGGATCTAAAATGTACGATTTGTGTGGGCATTTGGTAAAAAATAAAACCAAATGGTAGGGTTGTTGGTTATAATTTAGAAGTCTATAATGGCAGAATGAGATATTTAAATCAAGTAGACAAATGATATTTTCAACATGGGAATGAGGTGATTGGCACTGCTTAAGATAAAGCAGTGTAAAGCATTATGAAGGAAGGAGATGGTAAGAAAAATTTGGAGGTTAGTTGCCATTGAATGAGTGAAAAATTACACATATTTGAATTAAAGTGATGACATAGACTGGGATAGATGGGGCAGATAAATCAGACTAGGTAAATATTCTCAGGTAGGCATCTACTCATATAACTTCACAAAATCTTTATGATTATGTCTATTTTGTACCAATAAATTTTTCAGGTTTCATTTAGAGTGATTTGCTGTGATAATAGCAGTTAAGAATTATTAATCTTTTCACTCAAAAGAAATCTTCTTGCACCTTTAAATTATACTCAACTGACAGCAAACCTGCTGAAAAGCAAATTGATGGATGAAATATGAACATAACATTTTAAAAACTGCACCTCATTATATCAAACTCAGTGAGGCTCAAAGTAGAAGTATCTTTCGAGGCTACATTTTTATGTTCAACAGAAGATAGGAGAGACTATATAAGTAGTGATTGCCACCCAAATGTTACCCCCATCATCTCTGCTCACATAAAGCTACCAAGC
>NW_011888810.1:10874511-10883931 GCF_000151845.1 Pteropus vampyrus
CTGTGTATGATTTACATCCATTAGCACTTTTTCTCTAGAAAAATTTTGTCCAAAATAAATATAATGTAATCTACATATGCAATTTTAAATTTCTGGTAGCCCCATCAGAAAAAGAAAAAGAAACAAGTGAAATTAATTTTAATAATGTATTTTATCTAACCCAATATATCCAAAATATTAATATTTTAATATGCAATCTATGTAAAATGATTAGATATTTTATATATTTTGTACTGTTATTGACGTCTGGTGTATATTTTATAATCACAGCAATTTAGAGTACCACATTCAAATGCTTTATACCATATGTGGCTAGTGGCTGTGATATTAGACACTGTGGATCTAAAATGTACGATTTGTGTGGGCATTTGGTAAAAAATAAAACCAAATGGTAGGGTTGTTGGTTATAATTTAGAAGTCTATAATGGCAGAATGAGATATTTAAATCAAGTAGACAAATGATATTTTCAACATGGGAATGAGGTGATTGGCACTGCTTAAGATAAAGCAGTGTAAAGCATTATGAAGGAAGGAGATGGTAAGAAAAATTTGGAGGTTAGTTGCCATTGAATGAGTGAAAAATTACACATATTTGAATTAAAGTGATGACATAGACTGGGATAGATGGGGCAGATAAATCAGACTAGGTAAATATTCTCAGGTAGGCATCTACTCATATAACTTCACAAAATCTTTATGATTATGTCTATTTTGTACCAATAAATTTTTCAGGTTTCATTTAGAGTGATTTGCTGTGATAATAGCAGTTAAGAATTATTAATCTTTTCACTCAAAAGAAATCTTCTTGCACCTTTAAATTATACTCAACTGACAGCAAACCTGCTGAAAAGCAAATTGATGGATGAAATATGAACATAACATTTTAAAAACTGCACCTCATTATATCAAACTCAGTGAGGCTCAAAGTAGAAGTATCTTTCGAGGCTACATTTTTATGTTCAACAGAAGATAGGAGAGACTATATAAGTAGTGATTGCCACCCAAATGTTACCCCCATCATCTCTGCTCACATAAAGCTACCAAGCCCATAAAACATGCCTGAGCTCTTGTTTCCTGTTAATATATAACATTTTCTGTTGGCCTACAATGTACCAGATATTGTATTAGCACATTATCGCATAGAGATCCCAACTATTCTCCATTTCATATCTTTCTTCAAAGTCTTAAGGAATTTTTAAGTTTGCCTTTCAATCTGTTCCTTTTTTCCAAAAAACAAAATCAGTTAATATATGAAAAAGGCTTAAAATAAACAAGTTTATGTGAAAACCACTTAATATATGGTGTTTTATTCTTTCCAACAACCTTATAAAGTAAGCACTATTGTTATTCACATTTTCCAAAGAAAAAAACTTTGAAATGTTAATTGCTTCCCAAAGTGAGAACAAATAGAGAAGGAATAGAAACACCATTGATCTGGCATTTGTAGAGCAATCATATCCAGTATCCTTTACCATTATTCTATGCGTACTCCTATTATGATTCTAATCTAATATGACCATCATAAGGACAATGCCCATGAGAGTTTCAGGGAGGAGGTTGTCAGTAATGTCAAATCCCAACAAGAAATTAAAGAAAATGAGGACATTTGTTTAATGGCATTTCTTGAAGAGATCAGTTTTATTTAGTAACTTCTGAAGTAATATTTTAGATAAGGAATGGGGAGGGGAGATGGTACATCACCGTAGAGCAAACGGTGATTGAATAAGTAATGCATTCTCATTGAGAACTTCTAAAACCCCTTCCTACATTTCTATTCAGCTATATAATTTGACTTCTCTGGGAAGTCACTTATAATCACTATCCAGTTGGAGCCTGTTCTACTGGATAGTCATATATTCTCAGAGTCAAAGTGACTTTAGAAATATTTAATTCAGCCTTCTACCGTAATCCTTCACTTTTCTCTGGTGTATTGGGAAAGAAGATGGTATTTGATATCCTGAGTTTAAATGCTGGTCCCTCCAACTTTTAATTTCTTTTAATTGTTAAATGGATGTAAAAATCTTTAAGTTATTGAAATATTAATTGTTAAAATGGATATAATGCAGGTTTTAGCACTGCTCTGATATTAGAATAAAAACATGATACATATATGTGTTTATATATAGCAAGAGTTATATACGGTATTACATGAATTTATATAACATGTAGTGTTTTCTCAATGTGGTATATAGTTTCCTTTTCCTTTTTCCTAAAGAATCTCGCATAAGGACCATCCACTCATAAAAAAAAAAAACTCTTCAGTTTGGGGACATTATGGTTGTCAATGCCCAACTCAGAGTTGCTAATAATAGTTTGAAAAAAAAATTTTTGTAGAAGGGAAACAGCTACTCAATAATGTCCATCCACTGATACAAGTAAGATATTGTCTCTTTGCAATACACACAGGGGCTCAATTCGATAGCACCAAAGATGTTTTTAAAGTCGAATTTTTTATGTTCTTCCCCTTAACTCCCAACTCAGTCTTTTCTGCCCCAGCCTTCCAGGGGTAATTTCTGATATTAGTTCTTCAGATGCTCTCACTTTCAAATTCATTTTTTTCTAATAATTTCATTTATTTTCAGTTTATCATCCTATTGAGTAATAAGTGAGCTGACCTATTCTTAGTAGTTTGGAAGGTTCTGGGCTTCAGTTTAAAAAAAAAAATAAAAAAAAAATAAAAATACAGTTCAGTGTGTAATGGCCAGCCAAAGAATTGGAGTTGCCCAGATCAACAGTTTTGAGCTTTTTGGTACACATGCTTGTTGAATAAAAAGCTGGCCTTCTTAATAATGTTAGATATGAAATATTTATCCCAAATCGAAATACATTGATGAACTTACATAAGTGAGAGAGCATTACTTCTATAACAAGAACAATGGAATCAATCATCTACTCACAATCTATGTCCTTATATATTAGTTGCTTTTTTCCCAAAGCCACTACCCAGACCCATGGGGACTTTGTATTGCTGCCTTATCCATTTGCTGGCTCAATAAATCTCTCTTAGCTCCAATAACTTCACGTGCACAAAGTGCCAGTTATCATATCCACCTCACGGGCTTATTGAGAGATTCAAAAGGAATCCATGTTCAACATCTTAGGACTGTGACCTGCCATATGATCATTAATAATATATGTTATTATTTAATAAATATCTGAATTATATAACATGTTTGATAGCAGAAGGTTAGAAGCTATAACACAAAATTTAGGGGGTTTGGTATTATGAATAGAGCAGATCCTGCTGGTGCCAATTCTGTCAAATTATGCAGTCTAAATATTTTTTTTACGAGTTAAATAAAATTGACATTTAGAAAAATCACAGTGACTTGACAGATTGATTTAGATCAGCTCTAAATAAGTTTTGGTATTGGCAGGGACATTTTAGCCATTAGCAATATTTTGACTATGTAATAAAGGGCCTGTCTCCATGAGTGAGGATTTACTTATAAGAAACTTAGATAGGGATCAAATAGAAGTCGATATGTACAGCAAAGGCAGGGGAATTAGCAAATGTAGGTATCGCTTCTCTCATTCTTCCATGGACAAAGCTAGTAAATGTGTATTTACATAAATTGACCAGTGCTATTATCACAGGTTGAGTGGGTTGTCTTACGTGAATGGTGATACTTTTGAAATGTAAAAGCAGTAATCATAGATATTAGCAAGACAGTTGCATGGGAATTAATTAGCCTTTGCACTACAAGACATTATGAATTAATACATTATTCTTGCCTTACAATCAATTTATTACCCAACCCTATATAAAATGATTTAAATATGCAGTGAAAGCAGCCACAACCTTTAGAAAAGGTTTTTAGGATTGTGTCTGGAAGCAAGCTGAGGTCATGATTATGAGATAGCAACTTCATTATGCCCTTAAATCATTATTTGTGTGTTTTTCTAACTTGAGTTTGCACCAATTTATACTCAGTTTACCTATAAAATGGAAAAAGACACAAAACTATGTGTATCATGATTTAAAAGACATTTAGTCTGCCACATCATGACTACATATCTTTATATTTGAAATCAGAAAGATTACTTATACTTCTTGAAGTCTGGTGAATAGTGCAAGAGATTCTCAAAGCCATATTTTTAAGATACTCCTCTCCAGCACAAAAGAAATATCATTTAAACCAACATCTGAAGATTCCTTAACCTTTATATATTTTACATCTCTGCATTTTAAAGTTCTTTAGAACTGCCTTCATCAGTCCTGCAATGAAAATGATAATCTCCATCTTATAGACCATGGCTGTTTGTTCCTGGACCAATTTCTGTTTGGCAATAAAGTAAGAGACATTTCCAAAGTCAAAAAAGAGTTGAGGGAAGTGGGAGATCACAGAGTTATGAAACACAAGTTGTCTTGTTAGAGCATGAAATGATTGCAGCAAATGCCACTCCAGGGTAAAAGTGCTTTGCCACTGATTTTTCCTGATGAAAACATCTGACTCCAAGGAAGATGTTGCTTCATGATTACTAAGGCAATGCTGTTATTCAAAATCTCAGTCTCATTTTAACACTAAGGACACAGTTTTAGTGTCCATCGATGCTGAGTTCTCTAGGCAATTAACAGCTCTTAAGAGATTGAGGAGTATCAGTCAGAAGGATCCCCAGCCTTAAAGTCTAGACATCAAGGTGTGAATCTTAATTTTTTTGTAAACTTAAACAACTGATTAAGCTCTTCTGAGCTTTTGAGGTTTTGGGGGTTCTCTCCTACTGAACCATCTATATTTCCTAGTAACTAGTGAATCAACAAATATTTATTTATTGCTTAATTTATTGACTTATTCATTTAGCAAATATGTATATAGTGACATCTATTAGATTAATAAATGCATGTCAATGCTATAAAAGTTTTACTACCAACTACAAGTTTTAGTTTAAACAAAGACACAAAAAATCCCACACACACCCACACAAAACTTGTTTTAACCCTAGATTATATACTTTAGAGCTCAAGTAGAAAGACATTTTACCCTTTGCCAAGTTTATAAATTTATAGTCCATTAGACTAGTGAGACTCCTTCTAATAGTTCATAGATTATTTCTTTTTTAATAACATTTTCATGTTATAGATTCTATGGTATTTGTTAGCACTTTAATAAAAACTGCATTACACTTTCTATTGAAAACTTGTTATCTCTCTGACATACTGGTAGCCATTAATTTTCCAACACTTCCTCAGATCTACTAAGTGTAGATAGAGTGCTGTGGAGCATTGTAATATATCCTACATTAGCTCTCATCCTCTTTCATTCTCTAAATAAGTACTGAGCACCTAGTATGTTCTATCCTGTCCCTAGAGATATAAGGGCTAAATGAGACAGGATCTGTATATTTAATGTCACATAGTTTATGAAGAAGAGCTAAGATGTTAAGGCAACTACCACTAACACAAGGAAGAATGTTATGTTAATACCAGGATGTATGTGTGTTGGGGTGGGGGGCGGGGAGCTCAAAGAATAAAGATAATTCTTTAACAATAGAAAGGAAAAAAAACTTGTTCCTTCAATTATATATATATTTATTTGACACATTTTAGCCGAATGTATCTAGCCTAATTTACAAGTTTATGTAACAAAAATCACAATATTAATCTGTCTCCCTACATAAGTAACTATACAGGAATAGTCTGATAATAATTTATTCTAAACCAAATAACAGATACTCAGTGTCAGTTTATAAAATCAGAAAGATGGGTATATTCACTGTCCCTTTAAAATGCGTATAGCTTCTTTGCTGATCACTGCAGAATGTCAACCTCGAAATTGTTTTAAGTTTCCTTTTATTTTATCAGAGCTACAACAAACTATATAGGGACCTAAGGGAAAGGAAAATTTTAATAGAGATTTGTTTTTCCCATTTGCTGGGCTTTGAGGAAATTTGCACACTTAGCCCCAGTGTGTCCCAAATGTATCTGCAGATTCTAGGCTCTTATTTATTTTTAGATATTTTGAATAATAATTGCTAACATTTGTTGAACACTCACCATGTGCAGGGCTCTCTTCTAAGTGGTGCTGAGGCTCCATCTCATTGTCATTAATCATGACAATCACATGAGGCATTTTTCTCACATGAGAGATCTGAGCCATAGGAAAGTTAAGTAGTCTCTGTGAACTAGAGCTGAGCTAAATTTCACAGTCTGAGACATTTCTTCCCTGGTAGATGAGCCACAAGATAAGTTGTAGAGGAGTTGCAAGTCCAAGTTCTTAACTAACTAACTGAAGCTGTTGTGCATGTGAAAATTGACCCAACTACTTTGTAGCCAAATCAGCATATTTCACAGTCACTTCTTTTTTGCTTTCTCTGCAGAATTCCACACATGGCTCTATTTAATGTTAAGCTATGCATGGAAGCATGATTTAATTGCAACTGAAGTAGCACTTTCCCCGCCCCCCCCCTTAATGTTATTGCTACTGCAAAAAGAAGTGACTTTCTGTGAACTTTAATACGCAGTTTATATTATCTACCATATTGTACCTGGATGTTACAAAGTGCCTAAGAAATTGACATTGTACACCTTGATCTTGACTTGGCACTGGGATACTGTACAGTGCAGACTAGTACAGTAGAACTAGTAACAGAATGAGGCTCAAAGCAAAGTATGCCCAACAAACCCATTCCTCCTTAATCAAATTATATAATGTAATGTGTATTTTACTACAGTGTTCTAGTTAAAATCAAAAGTGCAACTATTATGTATGTTATTTTTAGAGTAACTTTTTAATGAAGTTAGCATGTCATCATAGTTCATATTTCTTAGAAATGTGCTGGGTAGAAAAATGGCTACATCTGTGGAAAACATTTTATTTTTATTTATTAACATTTAGTTCCAGATAATTTCACATTATCGCTCAATACTATTCTGAGATTGGGAAAGAGTATTAAACCATTATTTGGAGTCTTAATTGACGATTTAGGTACTTAAACACTTTTGAATGTATATAATCTGTTTCAGAAAGCACAATGATAGGTTTTCCTCAGAAATCATTTTTCAAATGGATAAAAATATGTAAAAATATAATGTGGGCTGCTTGTGAATATCTCTAACACTATAAATTGAGACTGTATGGGTCTAAATTAATTAATAGTTAAGCTTAATATACCCCTTTTCTGCTTCAAAAATGGCATATCTAAACTATTAGCCAAAGCCAGAAAAGAAGGTGGTGCAATGAACTGAAAGGAGTGATCTGCTTATTTAACTATATGCATATATAATTCTATATGTGAAAAACCTATTTCTGAAAATATATAATCGTCCTTATCATTTTTAACATGCTACAGCTATTCATACCTAGTTGAGATATTCAAGAGGCGTTTACTTTGGTAATTGTATTCCCTGTTTTATGCTGGGAATAAGGTTATGTTGTTAAAAAAATAATTATTCGTAGAGTATGTAGGAAGCCAAATAAGTTGTCAGATAGTGGAATAAATTTCCCTACACAAATGTGACACTTTGTTTAACTCCCTAAACTTGGAGGAGAAAGGAAGGAACTGTAAACATTGAGTAGGCACTAAGCTCAAGCACGTGGGAGTGTATATCATTGGGTCATTGTGTTCTGTATCCGGGATAGTGCTCCCTCCTTTTGGAAGCCTCCCATGAGGAACAAAATATCCTATCATACCTCTCTTGTAAATCATTGCAGTCGCAGGTATTTCTTAAAAGGTGTCCTCAGTTTATCTTTTCTTATCTGTTAGTCGGTTCTGCGTTAGCTCTCACTGTCACTGGTTTACTTCACAGAGGAGCATGGACTAATTTTCACCATAAGTGATTGTCTTATATAGCCAGGAGATGATTAGGTTTTATATTAATTATTCATTATTGACAATGGTCATTTAGCTATGGTAGCACATTGGGCTATGGATTTTCATTTTTATCTTTGTTAATGTGCATGTGTCAGTGGATGTACACATAGACAGACATACTTGAACTGTCTAACATAAACTATGATAAATATATCTTCCCATTTGTCACAAATATTTTAGGGAGAGGAGCATTAATATAAACGGATGTTTATCATACTCATTAGTTCTTGGTACATGATTGCCTTTTGTCTGTGTAAGTCTCGCTATCAGGTTTGATCATTATTTTTTCTACTCCTTCCCCACTCACATTCTCCTTCTGTTCTATTAATAGTGATTCTAAAATTTTGGTGTGTATACCTTTTCAGTGTGTACTTGTTAAATTTGTGTGTACGTGTATTTTTAATTTACCTAAGTAATATTGTACTATAGGTCTTAATTAAAAAAAAAAAATCTTGCTGAATGCTATTGCTGTAAGGTCTATCCATACTGCTTTGGGAACCTCTAGTATATTTCTCCCAGCAAACTTTTTTTTTTTTTTTTAATAAGAGCCCTGTTACACATCAAAATCTCTTATGGAAATATTGACTTCTTTGTTTTTGTTTTGTTTTAAGACATATATGCCAGATACCGACCCTGGAAATTTCTCATTAGGAGATCTGGAGTATCAGCAAGAATCAAGCATTTGTAATATTTTGGATCAGTAAAGTTTGAGAACCAACAGTGGAATCTAATTATGCATAATTTCTTACATCTCAGTCTATACCCTTTATGTTAGCAATCTCTCAACAATTCAATTTAACCTGCTTTCTTTAACATTATTAGCATCCGATCAATGCTAATTGTTCTCTTAATAATAGACCTATTTGCACCCTCTGCGGGATCTGATATTAATTACTGCCTTTTCTCCCTTAAAACTTTATCTTATTTGCTTTCTTCCTCACTCTTCCGCCCCGGCCCAGTGCCTGAGACACAGACTTGGGGGCAGGCAGTTTTTTAGAATGTTATCTCAGAAAAGAGAGTGAAGGAAAAGAGACCGATCAATGGAAGGGGGGGAGAAAAGCCAGTAAAAGTTGCATTACTGAGCAATTTTACCATCATGAAAATTAGGACTCAGTCTTCTTGTTGACCCATCGTGAACCATGTAGAATGTGCCACAAAATTTTCTTCAAATGATTACAATATGAGACATTTATCTAATAACTCCTGTAGCTTCTTGGTTATGAGTTACCCCTGGAGGTGTTAAGGAAGCTCCTCTCCCACTACAAGCTGTCTCAGGCTGTGCCTTTGCCACCAGAGCCATTCCTTGACATTGGAGAAAGCCTAAGAGTTGCCACAGTGTGTCTTGAAATGGGATGTTGGACGTTTGCAAAATGTTGTCCACCACAGCTGTGCTGAAACTAGATGGGCCAGCTTTAAGAAGTGTCTGATTCAGACAACTTTCTCTTCTTTCTGTCCTACTGTTTTTTTATTCTTTCTTCCTTCCCAAGCATAAAAATATGACCCAGGTACTATGTAAAGATCAAATAATGAAAAAGATTCAATCATTTGCTATTAACGAGTTCATGATTTAATAGGAAAGGCATATCATGTCAATCCTAACTGGTAGTG
>NW_011888810.1:10883981-10886394 GCF_000151845.1 Pteropus vampyrus
ATCTCTTATGGAAATATTGACTTCTTTGTTTTTGTTTTGTTTTAAGACATATATGCCAGATACCGACCCTGGAAATTTCTCATTAGGAGATCTGGAGTATCAGCAAGAATCAAGCATTTGTAATATTTTGGATCAGTAAAGTTTGAGAACCAACAGTGGAATCTAATTATGCATAATTTCTTACATCTCAGTCTATACCCTTTATGTTAGCAATCTCTCAACAATTCAATTTAACCTGCTTTCTTTAACATTATTAGCATCCATCCGATCAATGCTAATTGTTCTCTTAATAATAGACCTATTTGCACCCTCTGCGGGATCTGATATTAATTACTGCCTTTTCTCCCTTAAAACTTTATCTTATTTGCTTTCTTCCTCACTCTTCCGCCCCGGCCCAGTGCCTGAGACACAGACTTGGGGGCAGGCAGTTTTTTAGAATGTTATCTCAGAAAAGAGAGTGAAGGAAAAGAGACCGATCAATGGAAGGGGGGGAGAAAAGCCAGTAAAAGTTGCATTACTGAGCAATTTTACCATCATGAAAATTAGGACTCAGTCTTCTTGTTGACCCATCGTGAACCATGTAGAATGTGCCACAAAATTTTCTTCAAATGATTACAATATGAGACATTTATCTAATAACTCCTGTAGCTTCTTGGTTATGAGTTACCCCTGGAGGTGTTAAGGAAGCTCCTCTCCCACTACAAGCTGTCTCAGGCTGTGCCTTTGCCACCAGAGCCATTCCTTGACATTGGAGAAAGCCTAAGAGTTGCCACAGTGTGTCTTGAAATGGGATGTTGGACGTTTGCAAAATGTTGTCCACCACAGCTGTGCTGAAACTAGATGGGCCAGCTTTAAGAAGTGTCTGATTCAGACAACTTTCTCTTCTTTCTGTCCTACTGTTTTTTTATTCTTTCTTCCTTCCCAAGCATAAAAATATGACCCAGGTACTATGTAAAGATCAAATAATGAAAAAGATTCAATCATTTGCTATTAACGAGTTCATGATTTAATAGGAAAGGCATATCATGTCAATCCTAACTGGTAGTGAGGGAAATAAATATACAAATAGAACAGTTGAGAATGTTGTCCCTAAATGACCTTTAGAAAGTCATAAAAAGGCTTATTGGAAGGGCTATGTCTAAGATGCTTGCAAGAATACCTATGACAAAAAACAGGCTGTTTGATTATCATCCACTGCTCCTTTTCCTTTCATATGCCTGAAAAAATAAATTATTCCTTCTCTCTTTACACATTTATTGTCATTCTGTACAAATTATGTTTCTTATTCGAGTGGTTATTTGATTAATGCTCGACTCCCACAATAGACTAGAGACCACTAGAATAGAGATCATATCTGTTTTCACTTATCTTCCTTGAATCTCAAGCCTTAAACATGGTGCTTGACAAACAGATGAATAAACAAGTATCAAAAGATGAAATGAAAGAGCCAAGAATCTGATATTTTAGCCTTCCCTTTACTCTAAACTTATTGTATGACCTTGGGGAGGTCACTTGTCTGTCGTGGGCCTTTGTTTTCACAATAGATCAGTATACTTAATGACCTAAAAGAGATCTTCTAACTCAGTGTTCTGTGGCTCTAAATACTGTGAAGGCAACTTTAATGGTTTTGTATTTTGCTAAGTTAATGATAGCTGTGATGATAGCCTTTTTTTGTTGAGGCCTTGGAAAAGAAGTGGCCATCTTATATTAACATGACCGTACCGTTTACTACCTCTGACCATAAATCACCTTTATGTGGTTTCAAACTCCTTCCTATTCTATCTTCCACATGTACTACACTTCTATATATAATTTACTCTAGACAGAGAAGCTTTTATTATCTGAAGTTCTAACAGCATGAATATGAGCATACTTCCATTTAGAAAAATCTCCTGTCCTATGGTCCCAAACAACTACATAGTAGACTTATAATCAGAGTATACCTAGAGCCAGTGTATCTTTTGTTCTTTATTATAAGCTAAACATCAAAAAAAAAAAAAAAGAAAGGCATTTGGGATTGCTGTGTTAATTTATATCAGATAATGAATGCCAGAGTTGAAATGTAGTTCCTGGTCAAATCCTCATCATGTGGCAGAGCCGTGGGGCCTCAGACAGATGTCACTTGAGTCATATATCCTCTAGGAAAATTAGAGGGGAAAACCCAGACCTTTTCATAAATTCACCATAAAACATCGTGGTCATGTACTTTCATGGGATGTTTTTAAAAGCAAAATGAGTCCTTAACAGTCAAAAGAAATCCAAAGTTGGGGATCTGAAGAGCCTCCCTGAATTCAGACCTCTGGCTCCCTTACTACACGTCTTTTCAGATGGTCACAAGAGAGGTCACACATGCATACTGAATGTGCCCTGCCTTTACCTTTATGTGTAGAAAGGAACACATATCTGTACTGGG
>NW_011888810.1:10887112-10901529 GCF_000151845.1 Pteropus vampyrus
AAAAAAAAAAAAAAAAGGCATTTGGGATTGCTGTGTTAATTTATATCAGATAATGAATGCCAGAGTTGAAATGTAGTACCTGGTCAAATCCTCATCATGTGGCAGAGCCGTGGGGCCTCAGACAGATGTCTCTTGAGTCATATATCCTCTAGGAAAATTAGAAGGGAAATCCCAGACCTTTTCATAAATTCACCATAAAACATGGTGGTCATGTACTTTCATGGGATGTTTTTAAAAGCAAAATGAGTCCTTAACAGTCAAAAGAAATCCAAAGTTGGGGGTCTGAAGAGCCTCCCTGAATTCAGACCTCTGGCTCCCTTACTACACATCTTTTCAGATGGTCACAAGAGAGGTCACACATGCATACTGAATGTGCCCTGCCTTTACCTTTATGTGTAGAAAGGAACACATATCTGTACTGGGTGTGCATTCACAACTACAGAAAAGAGAATACACTCTGACAAAAACTATCTAGCAAGCTAAACATTTTCTTCAAATTTTCTGAGTTGTCAGCAGAACACAATGTCCCATACTGAAAATTATGTCAGCCTTTCCCCCCAGAAATCACTCCATAAAAATTTAACTCGTACCATTTCAAAGTCATCTGAGGAAAAGAGAGATAAAGTACCCTTAAATCAGAGAGATTTATGTTCTCCAATAAAGCTGCAAGATTTTGTTTTGGTAGCAATAATGCAAGAGCCAACAAATTAAATGCTCTTGAGGAATGATTATGGCTACAGGAGTTATTTTGTTTTTATCAGGATTGAATAGCTATGCAACTTGTCTCTTACAGTTATAAAGATTGCTGTGGTATTGATAAGTGGCTTATGAGAAATAGTGTTGAATTGAGAAGAAAGTATAATTTACTTTTAATTTGATTTCATTTAGTAAACCTGACTTTACAGCTTGAGTTATAGTTATTTATTATTTACCAACCATGATACAAAGTAACCCGCCACCAGGGATATTAATTACGCCCCTTGCAAAGATCGCATTCATTGGAAAGGAAAGGCACATGCTCTGCCGGGGTATCAGGGATGAGTAAATTTGAAATTGCCTCTGACCTCTAAGGGAGTTTCTACTGCTTCTCACTCTATGTTGCCAGAGGGTCCTTCTCTGCACTTGGCATTCACTAAAAAGCCACAAAGGAAGAATGGACTTATCAAGTGATCCAGAGGCCAGTCAAGATAAATTAGATGCTTAATTTATACACGAGGCATTGCAGACAGTCTAATTACACAAAGACAGTTTGATAAAGTAATGTAAGATGCTGTACATATTAGGCAGAGCCTGCTTCCGTGAAATTATTGCTGATACATGTGCTCTTAGCTTTGAGATTTTGCATGCACAGATGTGCAATGAGCACTCTGAAACACGTTCTATAAAGGTATTAAAACTGAGTGCTATCTTGCAAACTTTTCTAATATTATGCTGCCCACAATGACACTATTTTTTTTCCTTTCCTTTGTCCCTTTTTTTAGCACTCACTGAGATAGATATGAAATGGTTAAATAGGAAATCTAAAGATATGATCATTGAGAAAGATGCTGAAAACGAACTGAAATATATTTATAGACTCGATCATTAAAAAATGGAAGAAAAATGGGCCTTTTGCAAAATAATGCTGGACCTGAAAACTCTAGTCTTATCTCTTAAGCATTCAGGGACTATTCTAGTACTAAAAGAACGAGATGCAAAATGAGAGTTAAAATACAGTGTCATAGAAAGAAAAGTTTTATCGGGGCTACTGTTGTTTTATTGGGAAAGCACAAGTTGAAGGACAAACTCTACACTCCAGAACTTTTCATTTGAATAGAGTGGTCAATAGGGGCAGCCAGTAGTTCCCGTTCTTGGAATAGCTTTAAGCACTCTAATTGAAATGTAAGTTTAACCCAGTTGCCTAAGGGAAGACGAGAATTGACTGCAGTTAGTATAAATACTAATTTAAAGAAAAGACCATTTTAAAATCAAGGGTGTGAGAAAATGGATAATTTGGAGAGAGAAGTATATCAGGTTATTGAAGGAAAAGTTTGAAGATCTAAATAGAGCCAGAGCGAAAAACAGATCTCATAATTACAGATGGGTAATGTTTTTGAAAGTTCTGTGATATGGGAAATTACAATCAGAATCACACTGGGTTTTAGTGTTCAGATGGTACATGAAAGAAATGTCTTGATTTATTTCTATAAAAGAATATTTGAAATGAGCAAAGTGCCCTAAAGCTCACTGTAGCCAGTGCACTAGGACACAGAATTCCTAGATGAGATAAGCACTACTTATAGCAAATAGCAAAGTAAACTTGGATGAATCTCCTCAGATTCTTCTATATGTTCCACTTTCGGTACAGTGGCTACTTCCAGGTGAATGGTACCTGGAGTCCAGTGGCTGGGTCATTGTGTATGTTCTCTCTCTCCTTTTCTTAGGTTTCAAGTGACACTTTCCCACCTACCTGAACCTCTTAGGATCAGAACCTTGTTCAAACTTTTTTTGACTTTGAGTTGAAGGTTACCTTGCTACATAGACTGATAAAGAAAAAAATTATGGCCAAGACAAAGACTTTTGTGTCTCTGGACTCTATGACACTTGGTTTGCCGACTGGATTTTCTTGGCAGCATACCTTAGTTATGTGTTCAGCTCTCTCCTCTATGTTTTTGCCCTTATAATATTGTGAACCCATTTTAACAGCAACAGCAACAAAATCCCACATTTTAATTTCTTCTGAGTCATAGACTCTTGATTATAAGTGCATGCTGGGAGACGATGCAGCATCAATAAAAATAAAAGGTCTACAGATTTTGGAGTCAGATGCCCTTGATTCAAACCCTAGCACTGTATTTTGCCAAAATAGAATTTTAGACACATTATTTTAAAGCATCAGATTTTCATTTTGTGAAATTATTTGGTTATTTAGTATAATAGCAATAATAATTATATCATTGGACTACTATAAGGGAAATTAAATGACATCATGTATGCATAACACTTAGAAGCATGCTTAATGCAGAATCAGAATTCAAGAAAATTTACAGTTGTTATATACTTCTCGCTAATCCAGACTTTTTTCCAAGAACATATATGTTTAATATTTAAAGTGAAATAGAGAGTGGATTTTGTAAAATCTCAAATGTACAGTGTTCTTGGTTAAAAAAAAAAAAAAAAAGGCCTCCCATTTCTGTTTACCAGATAGACAGTTGGAGATGCAACCTATGAGATATTTTTCCTTGCAATTGACACAGTCTTTAGCTCAGTAATATCATCTTCTGTCTTTATGTCTAAGACATTCTCTCCATCCATTGAAACTCAGGTAAGACACCTAAACTTTCTGGTCATTGCTTTTTTATCTGTATAAAGAAGGTGGTGGGAAGATCTGCCCTTCAATACAATTCTATGACTTTCAGTCACCAGATTTAATAAAAGCCTTATTTTTTAATCTGAAATATTTTTAATCTGAAAAATTAACATTGATTATCAATTACAAAAATATCTTCATCCTTAATGTATTTCCAAGTTGAATTTCTAGCCTAATAATATAGAAATGACCGATTCTTCTGGCAAAAGGAAACAATCAGTAGATTAAATATTCTTCTGCCTGTATTCCAAACCTAAAATTGCTTGTCGGAAGTAAGAATTAAATGGACTGTTTGATTGCAATCTTTAGTAAATTTATTTATTCATTCAAAATTTATTTGAATGCTTATTATGTGCCAGAGACTATGGTAACTGGTAAAAAAGAAATATATGCATGTATACATATTTACATATGTTCTTTATAGTTTATAAAGCAGTTTTGATTGAGATTATCTCATTTAACAATTACAATAATCCAATCAGAAAGGTGGATAATCTTCCATTTTAAGATTAAAAAACCTGATGATAGGAGAGGCCAAGAGATTTACACATCATTTTATAGATAAGTATACAGAAATTGGATGTCGTCTTAAATTTTATGTTATTTCTAACAAAACTACACTTACTTTAGGGTTTTTGTTTATGTTTGTTTTGCCATGTAGAAAAACCTGGTTTAGTACATGTCTTTCTCAAAGGTGAAGCCTTAAGATAAAGTCTCCTGCCATTGCCTGTGTCAGCCTTAGGTTCACTGTATTTCTGAATGATGAGTTAACACATAGGAAATCAATGCATTATGCAGAGTTGGAGGTCCTGGGAAAATCACTTGGTTTCTTTTAGCTAATATATAATGATTTTAGGTTGTCTGACTAACGAAGCATAGAATGCATTGTTTCTCTCTAAATGGTGCTGTTTCAAGACTTGACCTGGAACTTTCTCAGAAATGCAGATTTAGACAAATAGAGCTATCTATGCATATGCTCAGATGGCCTCTGTGAATCCCTGTGCATTCTTTCTTTTGGCAAAATTTAGCCGTCGAGAAATAGAGAAAACGGTCAAGATTATGTATTAATAATTGATGGGTCTGGGACTCAAATCCATGTCTTCTGGCTTCTTAATCATCATTCTTTTCCTGTATAATCTGGGTCTCCAGGTTGACTATCACTTCATTACAGACAGGGGGTGCTCTCTTCACTACACCTAGGTGCATTGTGAGTGTTCAGTAAATAGGTGTTGAATTGTCTGTGTAGATGAACTTTTTTCTCTAGCACTAAATACTAGCCTTTGTAACATAGTCCTCCATTTCAAGGGGCTGGAGGTTTTGAACTGGATAAGCCAGTTATAGTTGCCTTGTTCAGCTACATTGGATTGACTTTAAAAGCCTGTTTATAGCAGCCTAATCCAATGAGTGATTGTTTCATACTTAAAACCTAGGTGAGCACACAGCATCCGATGTGACCTGTTCCAGTTTCTGGTGTGCCTTCATCCACAAGCACACACACGTGGCAAAAGGCATTATTTTTAATATTATGAACTGAAATCTGTCCTTTAAAATTTCTGTTTTTCCCTATATCTTATGTTGATATGATCATTGAGAAAGATGCTGAAAACGAACTGAAATATATTTATAGACTCGATCATTAAAAAATGGAAGAAAAATGGGCCTTTTGCAAAATAATGCTGGACCTGAAAACTCTAGTCTTATCTCTTAAGCATTCAGGGACTATTCTAGTACTAAAAGAACCAGATGCAAAATGAGAGTTAAAATACAGTGTCATAGAAAGAAAAGTTTTATCGGGGCTACTGTTGTTTTATTGGGAAAGCACAAGTTGAAGGACAAACTCTACACTCCAGAACTTTTCATTTGAATAGAGTGGTTAATAGGGGCAGCCAGTAGTTCCCGTTCTTGGAATAGCTTTAAGCACCCTAATTGAAATGTAAGTTTAACCCAGTTGCCTAAGGGAAGACGAGAATTGACTGCAGTTAGTATAAATACTAATTTAAAGAAAAGACCATTTTAAAATCAAGGGTGTGAGAAAATGGATAATTTGGAGAGAGAAGTATATCAGGTTATTGAAGGAAAAGTTTGAAGATCTAAATAGAGCCAGAGCGAAAAACAGATCTCATAATTACAGATGGGTAATGTTTTTGAAAGTTCTGTGATATGGGAAATTACAATCAGAATCACACTGGGTTTTAGTGTTCAGATGGTACATGAAAGAAATGTCTTGATTTATTTCTATAAAAGAATATTTGAAATGAGCAAAGTGCCCTAAAGCTCACTGTAGCCAGTGCACTAGGACACAGAATTCCTAGATGAGATAAGCACTACTTATAGCAAATAGCAAAGTAAACTTGGATGAATCTCCTCAGATTCTTCTATATGTTCCACTTTCGGTACAGTGGCTACTTCCAGGTGAATGGTACCTGGAGTCCAGTGGCTGGGTCATTGTGTATGTTCTCTCTCTCCTTTTCTTAGGTTTCAAGTGACACTTTCCCACCTACCTGAACCTCTTAGGATCAGAACCTTGTTCAAACTTTTTTTGACTTTGAGTTGAAGGTTACCTTGCTACATAGACTGATAAAGAAAAAAATTATGGCCAAGACAAAGACTTTTGTGTCTCTGGACTCTATGACACTTGGTTTGCCGACTGGATTTTCTTGGCAGCATACCTTAGTTATGTGTTCAGCTCTCTCCTCTATGTTTTTGCCCTTATAATATTGTGAACCCATTTTAACAGCAACAGCAACAAAATCCCACATTTTAATTTCTTCTGAGTCATAGACTCTTGATTATAAGTGCATGCTGGGAGACGATGCAGCATCAATAAAAATAAAAGGTCTACAGATTTTGGAGTCAGATGCCCTTGATTCAAACCCTAGCACTGTATTTTGCCAAAATAGAATTTTAGACACATTATTTTAAAGCATCAGATTTTCATTTTGTGAAATTATTTGGTTATTTAGTATAATAGCAATAATAATTATATCATTGGACTACTATAAGGGAAATTAAATGACATCATGTATGCATAACACTTAGAAGCATGCTTAATGCAGAATCAGAATTCAAGAAAATTTACAGTTGTTATATACTTCTCGCTAATCCAGACTTTTTTCCAAGAACATATATGTTTAATATTTAAAGTGAAATAGAGAGTGGATTTTGTAAAATCTCAAATGTACAGTGTTCTTGGTTAAAAAAAAAAAAAAAAAAGGCCTCCCATTTCTGTTTACCAGATAGACAGTTGGAGATGCAACCTATGAGATATTTTTCCTTGCAATTGACACAGTCTTTAGCTCAGTAATATCATCTTCTGTCTTTATGTCTAAGACATTCTCTCCATCCATTGAAACTCAGGTAAGACACCTAAACTTTCTGGTCATTGCTTTTTTATCTGTATAAAGAAGGTGGTGGGAAGATCTGCCCTTCAATACAATTCTATGACTTTCAGTCACCAGATTTAATAAAAGCCTTATTTTTTAATCTGAAATATTTTTTAATCTGAAAAATTAACATTGATTATCAATTACAAAAATATCTTCATCCTTAATGTATTTCCAAGTTGAATTTCTAGCCTAATAATATAGAAATGACCGATTCTTCTGGCAAAAGGAAACAATCAGTAGATTAAATATTCTTCTGCCTGTATTCCAAACCTAAAATTGCTTGTCAGAAGTAAGAATTAAATGGACTGTTTGATTGCAATCTTTAGTAAATTTATTTATTCATTCAAAATTTATTTGAATGCTTATTATGTGCCAGAGACTATGGTAACTGGTAAAAAAGAAATATATGCATGTATACATATTTACATATGTTCTTTATAGTTTATAAAGCAGTTTTGATTGAGATTATCTCATTTAACAATTACAATAATCCAATCAGAAAGGTGGATAATCTTCCATTTTAAGATTAAAAAAACTGATGATAGGAGAGGCCAAGAGATTTACACATCATTTTATAGATAAGTATACAGAAATTGGATGTCGTCTTAAATTTTATGTTATTTCTAACAAAACTACACTTACTTTAGGGTTTTTGTTTATGTTTGTTTTGCCATGTAGAAAAACCTGGTTTAGTACATGTCTTTCTCAAAGGTGAAGCCTTAAGATAAAGTCTCCTGCCATTGCCTGTGTCAGCCTTAGGTTCACTGCATTTCTGAATGATGAGTTAACACATAGGAAATCAATGCATTATGCAGAGTTGGAGGTCCTGGGAAAATCACTTGGTTTCTTTTAGCTAATATATAATGATTTTAGGTTGTCTGACTAACGAAGCATAGAATGCATTGTTTCTCTCTAAATGGTGCTGTTTCAAGACTTGACCTGGAACTTTCTCAGAAATGCAGATTTAGACAAATAGAGCTATCTATGCATATGCTCAGATGGCCTCTGTGAATCCCTGTGCATTCTTTCTTTTGGCAAAATTTAGCCGTCGAGAAATAGAGAAAACGGTCAAGATTATGTATTAATAATTGATGGGTCTGGGACTCAAATCCATGTCTTCTGGCTTCTTAATCATCATTCTTTTCCTGTATAATCTGGGTCTCCAGGTTGACTATCACTTCATTACAGACAGGGGATGCTCTCTTCACTACACCTAGGTGCATTGTGAGTGTTCAGTAAATAGGTGTTGAATTGTCTGTGTAGATGAACTTTTTTCTCTAGCACTAAATACTAGCCTTTGTAACATAGTCCTCCATTTCAAGGGGCTGGAGGTTTTGAACTGGATAAGCCAGTTATAGTTGCCTTGCTCAGCTACATTGGATTGACTTTAAAAGCCTGTTTATAGCAGCCTAATCCAATGAGTGATTGTTTCATACTTAAAACCTAGGTGAGCACACAGCATCCGATGTGACCTGTTCCAGTTTCTGGTGTGCCTTCATCCACAAGCACACACACGTGGCAAAAGGCATTATTTTTAATATTATGAACTGAAATCTGTCCTTTAAAATTTCTGTTTTTCCCTATATCTTATGTTGAAAGAAACATAGTTTAATCATTGCAATATATGCATCTCCTACATTACAATGTTTTCCAGTTATAGCCATTTAAATATAAGGCCATGGAGGTACTTTTTTTTTTCTAAAAATATCTTCCTTCATCTCCATGAGCACAACTAACAGCAAGACCAAAGACATCTTCTGTATAATATCTCCCATTAAATTTCAATTTCAGTGAAAGAAAAAAAAAAGATAAAGAGAAAAGAGAATTACCTTAAAGGCATGAAAATATCGAAATAATAGATTCCTTGGTATGTGAAGATAATTGCTAATAAAAATTGATGAATATTTAAAAGTCCAATTTCCTAGGATTTTTCCCTGCTAAGAGAATATTACAATAAATTATCTGTACTTAATAAATTTATTGCAATTAAATATCATTTAATATAAAAATTACCTATTAAAATAAAAAAAACAATTTCCATAAATACATTGTCTGCAGTACATATAAAATATTACATATACATATAGTCTATCTGTTATATTCTGTTATACATATTAAATGTTCTCCTTCCTCCAAAAAAGATCTCACTAGAAAATTAGAATAATTCCATAAGGGCTGTGATAGTTTTCTCTTTTTTCACTGTTGTATCTTCAATGTCTCAAACAATACCTGGAGTCTAGTAAGTGATCAACATAAGTTTGTTGGAATAATTACCAATGGCACTAACCTTAAGGATCTCTAATGGCAATAATAGCTTTGTGCTAGACATTAGTTTGGCACTGGCGATTTGAAGATGTAGCTGACCTATTCTCTGTCCTTAAGGACCTAACAGTGTGTTGATCTTTGTAAAATTTCATAGGTTGGGCATAGCTGTCAGTTATCCCCGTGTCCCAAATGTAGAGGCCAAGGTTCAGTGAAATGGAAATTTGCTCAAATTCACGCATCTAATCAGTGGTAGAGACAGCACTGGAACCCGGGGTTCTACCAGAAATTTCTTTCAAAAATTGTTACAAGCAGATGCTTGAGAAGGTCTCAAGGAAGTCAAAACTTTTTTGTGACTTATGAACGTTATGAGAGATCTTGGAAAAGGATTTATCCCAGTCCACAGAACTCCTGAAATTATGAGTTGGGGTCATGAGGGAACCACTGAGCCAGGATTTTCATCTCTGGAATGCCTTGGTCTTGAAGTTCCTAAGAGGTCTGTGTGGTGTTATTGATCTCTAAAGGTAAACAGAAATGACTAATTTGAACATTGCACACTGAGTTATTTACTTTAGACACTTGGTAATGACAGCAGCATAGCCTGATGGCCCAAAAGAAAAAGATACTGATAAAATATCTAACATTGGAACAACGGTAGTAGCCCATAGTTCTGTAAATGAATATATTAATATATGGTAAATGCCTTATAAATGTACATGTCTTTAAATCATGTGTTTGTACTTCTAGGAGCATATTTTATAGAAACAATCTCAAATGAGGACAGAAATTTTTAAGAAAATGGCTTAATTTTATGTATTATTTTAAAATAATGGAAACAAAATATCTAACATAGAATGTCCTTCACATTCTATGAGAAGTTTCTGTGTATGTATATGTCTATGTGTGTTAGTGTGTATTCATTTTGTGACTACCTAACTACTACCTAAAATAATTAATTGCTATAAATGCAAAGTATTTCTTGCATAGTCATAATTTAAAGTTGAAAATGATTTCATCAGATATGATTTCATTTTCTCAAGGCATTGTTTCTCAAAATAGTAGTTTCCTTGAATCCAAAGGAAATATTTTTAGTGATTTGGGAAAATTATTTTTTTTCTATTTGGCACAGACTGCATTACTCAAATATGAGAAACACATTTTATTATAAAGTATAAAGTGAACTATATATGTCTTCTCACACAGAAGAAAATGCTAAAAGGAAATAAAAATATGAATTGCTATTCTCTTTTCAGAATCTCCTTTATTTTAATAATTGTATATTTCCTTTACCGCCAAAAACAAAGAAAAAACAGTAAAGGTTATATCAAAGCCCTATGAAATTTACTGGTCATTCTCTGAATGACGCAGACCAAGTACATGTTATTTATTTCCACTGTCTTTTACTTAAGGTCACTTTTAACTGAAAATTTCATATATCAGCTCTTGGCATCTATGAGGTCATTTTTCAATTTAATAGTTGTTTCAGATATTTTGAGAACATTTTAACACTTTTGAGATCTCTGAGGATATGTTCTATAAAATTGTAATAATATTACTTCTCTGATTAACTCTGTGTTATTTTCACAGATAGTAAGATATATCCTATAGCCAAATAAAAGCATATTATAAAATACATTATTAACTCTATTACTATTAGAATTAATAATAATTTTAATTAAACCTTGAGTAATGAATGAGTCTGATTATCCACAGGGAGAAATGATAAAAAGAAAGATGTTTTTATGAGTCACTAATTTTTTAGAATGTTTTACTTATAAGATTAGTCATGTTATCTCTATTCTCAAGAAGGTAAACACAGGTTAACAAATTTGATCAAGGCTACTGTGTGTGAATGACACTACCAAAATCTGAACTTGGACTTCTGTTTTCAAATTCATCATTTCAGTCATTACTGTGTACTTCTCAGGGTTTTTTAATCTGAGGCCAAGGGTCTTCTTATATTGTCCCAAGCAGACTCATTATCCCCAATGTGGGCTCTGCACATCATAATGTTTTTTCCTCCACATTCTTGTTTTTACTCAAAACAGCTTCACCATGCTATATCTGGAGACCCAAACTCACCTGACATTTTTCTTTTCTCTCTCTGACTCAAAAATAGAATTTATGTATTTTCTGCTATAGGTATCCTATGGCCCAAATAGATTAGATATCGAGAAATATACAGTTAGGATACAGATATTCTTTAGAAACATTTTTATTATGTATTATTCTTCAAATTTTCTATTTTAAATATGCTCTAAAGATGTTTTTAAAGTGTTTGAAACTTGTGAGAGCAGATCCTCAGTTCTGACTTACTAACAGAAAAAAATAACGCAACACCTTATATCTCTATTTCTATTTCTCTATTTCCATCTCTACATGCCTGTATCTCTGTATTTTTGCCATCAAACTTATACAATTCAAAAGCAGTGTTGGCTTCCAGTGAATATTCCTATAACAGTATTAGTAAAGTTTCATTGCTGCTGGCTCAGTTCTTCAAATGGGCCAGCAGGACTATTTCCTGTTGTGTTATGGGCTTCAGGGCACAGCAGAGAGCATCTAAAACTTTGCTGGCACACATCTGAGTGTCTCTCCACAGAGGTTACCTAAGAACATAAGAAATTCAGAACCAGATACATATTCTTTTTACATCTTCAAAGGCAGACCTTTCAAGTCTGCTTAAGAGAAGAGTTTTGGGGGGGCGTCCCCCCCACACTTTTATCACCAAGAACAAGACTCTGGCACAGCCTAATTAGGATAAAAAAAAAAAAAAGTAATTCCAAGATGTCATCTCCTTATCAGGAGTTACATTATCCTACTTTATCCTATACTTTCTAAGGTGCCAGCATTTATTGTCATGACAATTCTGCGCTAGTTGGAATCATCAGCACCTGGGTACTGAATTTTCCCTGGGGAACTATGGAGGGTGTGGGCTTTGTAGACAGACATACCTGGATTCGTATCGCAGTTCTGTCTTAGATTGGGGCCTATTGGAAGCAGACACTAAGACAAGGATTTGAAAAAAAGAAGGTCCAGGAAGTACCAGAAGGGATGCAAGCAAGAGAGAATGGAAAGGATGAGGAGTCAATAAAGATGTATTATTCAGCAGGTTACAATTGATTGCAGCTGAGTTTCAGTTCCATTGGGAAACTCTAAGAGACAGTGTAGAACATGCTTCAGCATTGTTCCTCCAGAGGGTTAAAGAAGCTAATTTTTTTCTTTCAACTCCCATCAGTCATTATCTGAGTCACATTCCTGAGACCCTTATTTCTCTGGTACTTCTGGTCTACCCAGTGAACAGATGAGAAAAAAACCCTCAGATGGGGAGTTGCAGTATGACCCTATCAGCATATAGTGGAACTATGAGTGTGATGTGGGTTTGGGTGAGGTTCCAACGGTGCCTGCTATACTAAATAGGTAGGTGATTTAACTTCTCTCACCTTCATCAGTAAAATGCGGACAATAATCAGTGTTTTGCCAAGTGTTTTTAAAGGTTAATTGGAATGACATGAGTAAAATGCCTAGCATAGTACCTAACACCGGTGACACCCACAGAACTTTATTTCACTTTTAAGAGATAGCTGACAAAAGATACCTTTAAATGTGTTTAGGACACTTAAAAAACGAGGTTTAAGGCAGCCAATTCTCTGGGCTACAGAGAATGTTTTTGCAAAATAATATTTGAAGTATTTTTATGTAGGGAAAGAAGTGCTTTATTTGCAGATGGGGTTAGGGGGTGGGATGAATGATGAGTCCACTTACTAAGTAGTAAAGTGTATTAACTCCTGGGAAAGAAAAGGTCAGGTAGGAGGAAGGTAGTGAATTAGTTACTGAACATCTTGCTAAGTAATTGTAAGTACCTGAGAAAAGGCTGAAAGAATTATTATGGTGCCACATGCTGATTGTAGCCATGTATACATTGAGCAAGTAGGTCAACTTACTTAACCAAAAGGAATAATAAAGAAAGCAAATAACAGGAGGGAGCCAGAAACAATGAAATTGTCTGTTATTCTCTTGGCCTATGCATATCTATACTTATCCATTTATCTTGAACCATTATTTGTGAATTATATTAGATACTCTGTGTGTGTGTATGTGTGTGTAATATCTATGTTTGAGTTTAAGTTACTGATATGTGAAACTAGTACTCTTCCCTAGATTCCATAGTTAAGTATCTTTCCATATACAGCAAAAACAACAAAATACCCAATATAAAATAAAAATAACTTTAAGACCACTAAAATAGAGTATTTTATTTGACATAATTAGGTAAATTAAATGGTCTTCTAGTACTTTGAATTTCAGATTCAAAGCTTAATTTAAGGCTCATTGGGCGTTTGAGATTTAATAGCTATGCAGTTCTATGGGAAACAGACTAAAGAAGACAGAGACTTCGGTTCAAATTATGGCTGTGTCCTTTAATAGACATGAGATTAACATAACCTCCGTAATCCTTAGTTTCTTTTTCTATTATAATATATTTAATTCTAATAGAAAAGTGCTGTTGGAGATGTTTGGAGGGAAAATCAAGAATTAATGGTTTTAAGTACCACCTACAGGTAACACTGTTAGAAGCAGTAGGGCATATGAAGGTAAGAACAAGAATCTGGAGCCAGAACCTTTGTGTTTGAGCCCTAGTTCTGCCACTTACTATCAATATGACTTTGGGTAAGCCATTTAACTTCTATATGTTTTAGTTTCCTCATCTTAAAAATAATAGTGTTGTGGGGAGTACATTTTTCTTTAACACAGCACAGTCAATTAGTACAGTGTATGGAATGTGGCAAAGGCTAATTAAGTGTTAACCTTTATTATTATGTACTAAATTTTGGATGAAAGACTTTATGGACACCCATTAATTCTATCAATACTATGAATTAAGGCTACTGTCATCTTTACTTTACAGATGGGTAAATGTTGTCTCAAGGCATTATTTTAACTTGCCTAATTGTACAAAGATAATATATAGCTGAGGTAGGTTTTCTTCTGTAGGACTCCAATATAAGCTCTTATACTGCTTTTTGAAAAAATAAGCAAAGCAAGGAACAAAGTCAGAATAATGTCTTTGTTAGAATTTTAGACCTGGACAGCTAAAGGATGTTGGAGTTAAAAAAAAAAAAAAAAAAGAAGAAGAAAAGAAAAAAGGGAGAACTTATAAACTTATAACTATGCATGCAAAATGCTAGGTTGGGACTTGCTAATCCATTCAGAAGGCCCTTTTATGTTTGGTGTGATTGATAACATAATCATGGTTAGAGCTAAGTTTTACCTGATATTAAAGAGAGTTGGAAAAAAAAAAACTTTTTAGCAGAAGATATTGCCTTCCTCTATGTACTATTGAGATATATACTTAAAGGATATAGCCCAAATATCTTTTTTTGTTTGTTTTACCCGACTCATGAATCTAGCCGAGGTTCCTG
>NW_011888810.1:10909229-10915079 GCF_000151845.1 Pteropus vampyrus
AATTTTGGATGAAAGACTTTATGGACACCCATTAATTCTATCAATACTATGAATTAAGGCTACTGTCATCTTTACTTTACAGATGGGTAAATGTTGTCTCAAGGCATTATTTTAACTTGCCTAATTGTACAAAGATAATATATAGCTGAGGTAGGTTTTCTTCTGTAGGACTCCAATATAAGCTCTTATACTGCTTTTTGAAAAAATAAGCAAAGCAAGGAACAAAGTCAGAATAATGTCTTTGTTAGAATTTTAGACCTGGACAGCTAAAGGATGTTGGAGTTAAAAAAAAAAAAAAAAAAAAAAAAAAAAAAAAAAAGGGAGAACTTATAAACTTATAACTATGCATGCAAAATGCTAGGTTGGGACTTGCTAATCCATTCAGAAGGCCCTTTTATGTTTGGTGTGATTGATAACATAATCATGGTTAGAGCTAAGTTTTACCTGATATTAAAGAGAGTTGAAAAAAAAAAACTTTTTAGCAGAAGATATTGCCTTTCTCTATGTACTATTGAGATATATACTTAAAGGATATAGCCCAAATATCTTTTTTTGTTTGTTTTACCCGACTCATGAATCTAGCCGAGGTTCCTGAGACCCAGGGAGGACTCGGGAGAGAGTACTGACAAGCCTATGTCTGAGTTCTAAACAATCTTCTGTGAAAGTTCAAGTAAGCAATGGCTAATTCTGATTGGAAATTGGAAGCTAGAAAGATGATCATGGAAGATCAGCTTTACCTGAGGCTTTGAAAAAATGTGTATGCTATTATTCTTCTATAATGAGTGTTTTATTGATAGTAGATTTAAAACTTCCTTTGCTCAGTTACATTTTAATTTACTTCTTTCAGAACTCTTTATTCTCTAGGTGGCCATCCATTCAGTTACCCATTCCAGAAACAAGTCATTAAACATATCCAGCAGTAAACAGTAAATATACTGAAACTGGCCCATCTTACAGAAAGTACATAATCAGCAAGTAAAGATAAGTTAATGGGACCTCTTGAATCTTGAACATGGGTTTTCCTCAGCTGCAGCAATTGACATGTTTGAAAACTAGAATTAATAATCACAGCAAGTTCAATTTCAATTACCATTACAAATGTTTGTATTTATTTTTGCAGAACAATTGACATCTAATTAGCATGTTATGAGCTGCTTGTGTTTAGATAGCAATCAGATATCTTTAAAAAATCTTATCAGAGTTATTTGTTTAGGGTAAGCCAGACATATGAATAATCATAATTAACTTATATCACTACATGATTCACCTCTAAAATAATTGCTGGAACCATAACCAGAGATTCACTTGCTTCTTCATTTATTCATTCAATAATTTGATATATCAGAAACCAATTATTCTCTAAAATATACTAAGATTATTCTAGCCAAATGATCTCTGCCCCAGTATAGTTCATCAAAACTCAAAAAGTCAAAGGTTATGGGGGGTTCCCTAGTAAACAAAACTGGCCTTCCCTATGGCAATTTGTCCAAATTTTTATACCCCTATAATATTTTCATCATATTTTATTAGTTCTTAATACATTGTAGTATAATATTTATTCACAAGTTGACCATTTCCAGTGGACTATGAACTTCTCAAAAAATGATATTGAAGTCTTTATTCCAGTTTGTATCCCCAGTTAATAATACAATGCCTGGAAAATAATAGATGTTCATAAAATCTGTTTAAAAGAATGAACTATCTGCTAGTGTAATATGTTGTTAAAATGTGAACTTTAAGTCTCTTTAAATAGAGTTAACTTATGGAAAATTTAGGCTTTGGCATTAAACAGACCAAAGATGAGAAACAGCACAGCCCTGCCCTAGCTAACATGGGCAAATTGTATAACATCTGAATCTCATACATCTCATCCCTAAAGCAGGATTTATGGAGTGATAATGAGTATTTCGTGAGATAATTATGAAAAGAACCTTACCACTATTTATGACATGGAATGAGCACTTGGGAGGTAGAATTTCCCTTCGTTTCCTTTTTCTTTTTTTAATGTAAAAACACAATAATCCTTTAAAATGAGATTGCATTTGCAGAGAATTTGTACCAGTCTCAAGAACTGGTTCCATGGCATAGTCTTTGTACAGCATTTCCTAAAGGAGACAATAAGATGGAGCTATTCTTATGTCCACTTGGAATTGGTCAGTTATGTGGCTCTAGGAAGCAATTTTACTGACTCTGAAGAAGCTTTTAGCCCTGTTTGCATGTGGCTTAGAGAAGTTACTTGGGTTTCAGTAGTTCTGTCCTGCTCCTTGTGTTCCAGAAATGCAGTGTGTTTTCCCTGACTCAGAACCGGTGCTTGGAAGAAAGTAAAAATAGTCTGGAAGGCAGTTTTTCTATCAAATGGAAGAAAGTGGAGTGGAGCCAACTTCAATACTGAAATCAGAAAGCAAGCAAGTGCTGTTAGTATTTCTATTGTGCCCTTGGTTAAGGGAAGCAGCCTCTTTGCTGGCTAAGAAGAGCAGCAGAAAAATCTAAGAGCTCGTATCCATATCAGACTTTACTATAGTGTATTATAGCTCAGAAACTACCTTTGATAATATATTGAGAGATCAGTCTACCTGTTTAAGTTACCTCTGGTGACTGAAAGACCTCAACATCTCATTTTGAAATTTGTTTTTGGTTTGGTTATTTTTTTTTTAATTTGTGTGTTTGTTTTGTTTGTTTGTTTCTGTGTTCAGCAGCAGCTTCGAGGATGTTTTCCACTAATGCATACCTCTCAATATTCATGCTCTTGTGTAATCTCCTCTGAGGCTGTATCTAATGATTTTTAAGGCACAGACTACAGCAAAACCAGTAGGGTTGACTTCTAAGATTAGGTTATAAAAAAAGTCTAGCATCTGTCTTGCTCAACCTCTCTTGCTTTTTCACTTGCTCATTCTAATGGAAGCTGGCCACCATATCGTGAGGTGTCCTGTGGAGAAATCCATATGGCAAGGAAGTGGGGGATGTATCCAGCCAACTGCCAGGGAGAAACTGAGGCCGTCACTTCAACAACCCAAAATAAACTAAGTCTGCCCAACAAAAAAATATTTTGTACCATGTCAAAATTTGTGGGATGCAATAAAATATTGCTTAAAGTAAAATTTATAGCATTTAATTTTTTATTTCAGAAAAAAATCAAAGATCTCTAATCAATAATATGGTCTTCCAACATTAAAAAAACGAAAAATAGAGAGAGAAAAAGTAACCCAAAGAAAGCAGAAGAAAAGAAGTAATGTAGATAAAAACAAAAACAATAAAATAAAAATCAAAAATAATATAGAGAAAATCAATGAAAGCAAAAGCTGGTTCTTTGAAAAGATAAATTGATAAACTACCAAAAATAACATAAACAAGAAAAGAAGTACATTAGCAATATTAGGAATGGAAGTGCAGATATATTTTTGAGATTCTGATTCCAATTCTTTTGAATACCCAGGTGTGATTACTGATAGTTCTAGTTTTAATTTTTCAGGAATCTCCATACCATTTTCCATAGTGGCTGTACCATTTTGTGTTCATACCAACAGTGCAAAAGGTTTTCAGTTTCTCTATATCTTCGCTAATATTTGTTTTGGTGGTTCTTTTTTTTCTTTTTGGTTTGTTTGTTTTGTTTTTAGTAGCCATCCTAACTGGTGTGAGGTCAAATCTCATTGTGGTTTTGCTTTTAATGTCCCCAATGTTTAGTGATTTTGAGCACTTGTTAATGTAATTGTTGGCTATTTGTATGTCTTCTTTGGAGAAATGTCTATTTAGTTCCTTTGCTCATTTTTAAATGGGTTATTTGTGCTGTGTGTTATTGAGTTGTCACATTTCCTTCTCTATTTTTGAATTTAACCCTTTATCATATATATAGTTGGCGAGTATTTTCTCCCACTATATAAGTTGTCTTCTTATTCCGCTGACTGCTTCCATTGCTGTATAAAAGCTTTTTTGATTGATGTAGTCTCACTTGTCTACATTTGTTTTTGCTGCTCTGCTTTTGGTGTCATATCCATGAAATCACTGACAACACAGTGTCATGAAATCTTTCCCTTATGTTTTCTTCTAGGAGTTTTACAGTTTTAGGCCTTATGTTTAAGTCTGTAATCCATTTTGAGTTGATTTTTTGTGTGTGGTGGGGTCCAATATTATGCTTTGCAGGTTGATATTCAGTTTTCCCAACACTGTTTGTTGAAGAGACTATCCTTTCCTCATTGTGTATTCTTGGCTCATTTTCAAAGATTAGATAACTCTGTATTAATGGATTTATTTCTGGGTTTGCTAATCTATTCCATTGGTCAATCTATATGCCTGTCTTAATGCCAGCATCATATGTTTTAATTACTGTAGCTTTATAATGGGTTTTAAAATGAGGAAGTGTGATGCCTCCAGTTTTGTTCTTTTTAAATCAAGATCATTTTGAATATTCTGGATATTTTGTTGTTCCATATGAACTTTAGTATTGCTCTTCTATTTCCGTAAAAAAAGTATCTTTGGAATTTTGTTGGGAATTGAAATTAGGATCTCAAAGAGATATCTGCACTGCCATATGTCACTGCAACAATATTCACAATAGCCAAGATATAGAAACAATCTGAATGTTTGTTGACATATGAATGGATAAAGAAAATGTGTTACCTACATATAATAGAATATATTTAGCCTTAACAAGAAGGAAATCCTACCATTCGTGGCAGTATAGATGGACCTGAAATACATTATAATCAGTAAAATAAGTCAATCACAAAAGGAAAAATATTGCATGATTTCACTTATATGAAGTATCTAAAATAATCAAACTTATAGAAACAGAAAATGGAATGGTGGTTGCCAAGGAATAGGGACAGAGGGAAATAGGGAGTTGTTATTCAAAAGGTATAAAGCTTCAGTTTTGCAAAGTGAGTAAGTTCTAGAAATTACTATACGGTGTTGTGCACTTAAAAACTTGTTAAGAGGTTAGATCTTATGTTAAGTGTCCTTACCACAAAAATAAAAAAGGGACACAAAGAACTTTTTGGAAGTGATGAATATGTTTATTATCTTGGTTGTGGTTGTCCAAACTCATTAAAATGCCTACCTTACAAATGTGTAATGTTTTTGTATATCAATTATATCTTGATAAAGGTGAAAAAAATATTAGGAATGAATAAAGATATCACTACAGACCCCAGAACATTACAGAATTTTAAGGAACTTCTACAGATGATGCTACACATATAAAATTGACTTGTGCATGCATGAAATGCAATACCACAAATTTCCTGAAATACCACAAATTATCCACATCCCTAAAGATAAAAGATAATTTGAAGAGTCTTATAATTATTTAAGAAGTTGAATTAGTATTTAAAATGTCAGTTTTGTTTTTAAAACTTTTGCAGATGCATTCGGAACTGTTCCTCATGCACCTACCCAGTGGCCAGTCTGAGAACTAGGGAGTGGTCCGTCCTGTAATCCAATCCCTGAAGTTTCATGAATGCTCTTTAGGGTCAGAGTCATGCAAGAACAGCTCATAAGTGATCCCAGAAGTTCATAAACAACAGTATGGTGCTTTTCTTGAATTTCTCACTCTTCACGATGTCCCGCATGCTTTATGACTTCCTGGGGATGCCCTTTCAGTCCTTAAATCAGAAAGCTGGGACTTCATTTACCTTCTTCTGCCATGTACTTTTTATAAATGCACCTGCATTTGAAGCCAGGTGGCAAGAGAATAGAGAAAAAATAATCAAGGAGTTCACCCCACCCTCTTGAAATCACAGTTGCTCTAGTGAAAGAAGAATTTTCCCTCCCTGAGAACTTTAAGTGTCTGTGAGCTGTCTTGGGCACAAGAGGTAGGAGAAAAGAAAAATAATAGAAAACAGGAGATATCTTTCA
>NW_011888810.1:10915129-10917462 GCF_000151845.1 Pteropus vampyrus
CCTACCCAGTGGCCAGTCTGAGAACTAGGGAGTGGTCCGTCCTGTAATCCAATCCCTGAAGTTTCATGAATGCTCTTTAGGGTCAGAGTCATGCAAGAACAGCTCATAAGTGATCCCAGAAGTTCATAAACAACAGTATGGTGCTTTTCTTGAATTTCTCACTCTTCACGATGTCCCGCATGCTTTATGACTTCCTGGGGATGCCCTTTCAGTCCTTAAATCAGAAAGCTGGGACTTCATTTACCTTCTTCTGCCATGTACTTTTTATAAATGCACCTGCATTTGAAGCCAGGTGGCAAGAGAATAGAGAAAAAATAATCAAGGAGTTCACCCCACCCTCTTGAAATCACAGTTGCTCTAGTAAAAAAAGAATTTTCCCTCCCTGAGAACTTTAAGTGTCTGTGAGCTGTCTTGGGCACAAGAGGTAGGAGAAAAGAAAAATAATAGAAAACAGGAGATACCTTTCACTCTCTATGAGCACTAGGAGATGTCTTTCCAGATCCTCACATGAGAGCCAGACCACTTCCTTTCCACCCCTCTCTGGTCTAAGGCCCACTTCTTGGTCTGGGGCTGGTTTGAGTCCAGGCTGAGAGATATCAGAGAGGGACCAAAAAATAATCTCATTATTTACTTTGAATTTTTGTCTTCTTCCTCAATCTGTCTGCTACTCTTTAGTTTTCAGAGTTCTAAAACAGCTGCTATATTTATTCTGTCCAGGTTTTACAGCTATATTCAGAGAGAGAAAGAAAAACACATTTTTTCTTAAAACTTAAATATCTCAAAATTCAAGTATTTATCAATATTGTTGTATGTTATACTTTGTGTTAAAATAGAGAAACTTCTATTATGTCACCATTGAAAGTAACTTTAATATTTCTCTCTATATATCTTGTCTTCAAAAGAACATATGTTCTCAAGAAAATATAACATGTACATCCAGAATATACACTAGTATGACATAACTTAAAAGTATTATAACTATTCTCACAATATAAAAGTGCATCATATTGCCTGATAAATACCATGATAAGTTTTTCTTGGCTATTTCCTTGTAGGATCTAACCAGAAAATGTAAAACTAAACATGGGAAAAAAAATGTGTCACAAGACCTTTGGTGAATGTTCATTATTTTGAGATTTATGATCAAGGGTTCTTGACTCAGAAGGGGTCTGGCTCACCCACTGAACTGCAGCTACCATCTGGATTGAGGCACCAAGCTTTATCTCAACAATAATATTTACCAGATGCTTGGGGTATAAAAAAAAAGTCATCAAAATCAATATGAGCCTATTTTTATAGAAAACTGTACTTCATAAATAGCACTCCTGTCATCTTACAAGTTCAGACACAGAAGTTTCTTCATTCTAGAGTCTGTCAAAGCTTCTCTCTGTCTCTTGCTCTCTCCTATATCATTTCCTTCCCCTTCCATAAATTTAATATTCTATTTAAAGTTTTATGCAGGTCAATACAATTATTTAAGGATAGTAGACCAAAGATCATGCTGTGTAAGCCCAATATATCAAGAGATAAGATACATTTCTGATTCCTTTCTTCAATTACAAGAACACTTGAATATAAAATTTACTTAAACAACACTTACAGAATTCATATTTTGTACCAGACCTTGACTTGGGGCCTCACTCTCCATTGGGAAAATAAATACATATTTTTCTTCCAAGATAATGATTAAAATCAAGATAGAATTAAGGTAAAGTGGAGTACAAGCAATGAGGAGCTCAAAATTGCTTTTGCTAAAGCTAGTTTGGTTTGTATATTCTGTCACTTTCAATCATCGAGTTCTGACTTACATATATCTTCATAGAGGAAGTAATATCTCACCTGGATCTTGGAGGAGATATCTGGGTTGGGGGTATTTTCTGCAGTGGAAGCAATATCTGCAAAGGCAACTAAGCATTCATCATTAAGCTATGATCAGAAACAGTGTGTGTGTGCGTGTGCATGTGCGTGTGTATGTGTGTGTGGTGTGGTCGGTGGGGGAGATATTTTGGTATTCTTATTTTAGAAAGTGGAAATAATTTATTGGATAAGGAAATAAAAGAGTTAGCTTGATCAGTTAGTAGATTATAACAATAGTGCAGAAAAAGGAAATGATCCAAAAATGACTAAAGTAAGGTCATTAGTTAAATTCAAAAGACCTTTATGTTGTTTAAATTAACTTTGTAAGATAATTTTTAAATATTTCATCACTAATTTAAAATAATGCACAATAAAACTTTAGATGTATGCACTATAAAAACTGAAGGTTTTTCTACATTTATATTCACTTTGGGGAGTTTTTAGGCAGATTTTTATATAAAAAAAGCAGAAAAGCT
>NW_011888810.1:10917512-10921847 GCF_000151845.1 Pteropus vampyrus
TACCATGATAAGTTTTTCTTGGCTATTTCCTTGTAGGATCTAACCAGAAAATGTAAAACTAAACATGGGAAAAAAAATGTGTCACAAGACCTTTGGTGAATGTTCATTATTTTGAGATTTATGATCAAGGGTTCTTGACTCAGAAGGGGTCTGGCTCACCCACTGAACTGCAGCTACCATCTGGATTGAGGCACCAAGCTTTATCTCAACAATAATATTTACCAGATGCTTGGGGTATAAAAAAAAAGTCATCAAAATCAATATGAGCCTATTTTTATAGAAAACTGTACTTCATAAATAGCACTCCTGTCATCTTACAA
Organism: Pteropus vampyrus; assembly: GCF_000151845.1. Classification (NCBI taxonomy): domain Eukaryota; kingdom Metazoa; phylum Chordata; class Mammalia; order Chiroptera; family Pteropodidae; genus Pteropus; species Pteropus vampyrus. Next base: position 10,917,833 of record NW_011888810.1, read on the forward strand.
GTTCAGACACAGAAGTTTCTTCATTCTAGAGTCTGTCAAAGCTTCTCTCTGTCTCTTGCTCTCTCCTATATCATTTCCTTCCCCTTCCATAAATTTAATATTCTATTTAAAGTTTTATGCAGGTCAATACAATTATTTAAGGATAGTAGACCAAAGATCATGCTGTGTAAGCCCAATATATCAAGAGATAAGATACATTTCTGATTCCTTTCTTCAATTACAAGAACACTTGAATATAAAATTTACTTAAACAACACTTACAGAATTCATATTTTGTACCAGACCTTGACTTGGGGCCTCACTCTCCATTGGGAAAATAAATACATATTTTTCTTCCAAGATAATGATTAAAATCAAGATAGAATTAAGGTAAAGTGGAGTACAAGCAATGAGGAGCTCAAAATTGCTTTTGCTAAAGCTAGTTTGGTTTGTATATTCTGTCACTTTCAATCATCGAGTTCTGACTTACATATATCTTCATAGAGGAAGTAATATCTCACCTGGATCTTGGAGGAGATATCTGGGTTGGGGGTATTTTCTGCAGTGGAAGCAATATCTGCAAAGGCAACTAAGCATTCATCATTAAGCTATGATCAGAAACAGTGTGTGTGTGCGTGTGCATGTGCGTGTGTATGTGTGTGTGGTGTGGTCGGTGGGGGAGATATTTTGGTATTCTTATTTTAGAAAGTGGAAATAATTTATTGGATAAGAAAATAAAAGAGTTAGCTTGATCAGTTAGTAGATTATAACAATAGTGCAGAAAAAGGAAATGATCCAAAAATGACTAAAGTAAGGTCATTAGTTAAATTCAAAAGACCTTTATGTTGTTTAAATTAACTTTGTAAGATAATTTTTAAATATTTCATCACTAATTTAAAATAATGCACAATAAAACTTTAGATGTATGCACTATAAAAACTGAAGGTTTTTCTACATTTATATTCACTTTGGGGAGTTTTTAGGCAGATTTTTATATAAAAAAAGCAGAAAAGCTCTACTGGAGCAAGTCACTTTAACCCACTGAGTTTCTGCTACTGTGCATCTATAGTAAGGATAATAATATCCAGCCATCTGGCCCCTGGGAATGATGTCAGGGTTGTTTAGTTGGAATTAGAACTTATATATTTCTGGGATTTGTGTATAAAAGCAGGAAAAGGGGAAAAATTCATTTGAATCTGAGTCTTAGAGACTAGTGGGAAAATTAAATGAAACCGGAGGCTAGTGGTTGAATTAATGCGGTAGAAACAAAAGAAGTAAAAAACGGGCATTGCTCTGGAAATCGTTTGTTTTTCTTTGTTTTCCTAGAATGGCAATATCCAAGAAGGCATTATTTTTACCAACAAGCTACTTTAGGTTAGTTTAATGGTACCAATATTAGGAGGAAATCATTAATTATTTATCAAGTCAATATGAAGACAAAATAAATCATTGACTGTGAGTTTGATTCAGCAAAGGCAGGTTAATGTTGGTTGTTGTAATTATTTTTATTTTTATTAAGAGATGAAAACTTTTCATAACTACTTTGTAAGGGCTATTTATGAAAGCCCTTAAACAACCAACACATTATTAAAATAAACACATCAAATATATGTGTTTAAATTTATTTATACACATTTCTGGTATGTTAGCCAGAAATTTGGTCATCGTGGGCATTCCAATTGACCGTTTATGTAAGAACTTTGTATATCTTTTAAATCACATATTGTTTCTTTGGCAACACCTACAAGATTTTATCAGATTCATTAGCTTTGCTGAAGAGTGTGGCTGGAGAGAATCAATTGCAACAACTGTATTGTGAAATTTAGGAATGTTTTCAGTTTGCTCTGAAACCTTTTTAAAGACCTCAGTTGTCAAACTAGCAGAAAGGAGGCCCATAAGTAATATAAAGATGTGATTTTGCTTTTCTATCTGTGTGGCACAGCCCAGGAATACAAGTGAAAAGCTTAAAATCTATTATGATAAATCTGTCCCATTCATTTAGCTCACTAACTAAAATTTGAAGATATCTCTTCTACTTGAAAAGTGCTCTTTAGTTTGATTAGTTTCATTTTTACTGAGGAGTTGTTTTGGTGTTGATCCCAAAGTTAACCAGTAGCAAAGAATATGTTTGAACACAGGTTTTCTGGTCTTATTTTTCACTTTGAAAGGATTAAGGAGTACAAATCTGTAGTTACAAAATAGTCATGGGGATGTAAAATATAGCATAAAAAAGATAGTAATATTATAATAACAGTGTATAGTGTCAGATAAGTACTAGATTTATTGGAGTGATCAATTTGTAAGTCACATAAATGTCTTCACCCTGTTATACACCTGAAACTAATTTAAAAAACTTAAAGAATATGTCTCTTTTATAAAAAGTATTATGTGATAGAAATTTATCCAGTTATGAAAAATATCCAAGTATATTATCATTTAATGAAAGACACTATTGGTTTATGTCATTATATTAAAGAAATGATTGACATCAATGAGACTGTAAACATAAAATATTACCACAGTTTTTTCTTTCATAACAAAAACAAGCAGTATTTTCTAGGTCAATGTTAAAATGATTGACTAATGGATATTTTAATCTTAGCCAGTTTGTGTATAAATGTATATGAGACTCAGAGCTTTGGGGTCAAATGACATTGTTTATTTGAACAAAAATTACTTCATGTAGACAATCCTTTAGGAATTAACTATAAACCAATTTATAGTTAATTCCTAAAGAATGTTAGAACATTTTTCATTATGCTAAGCCCTACACTCCCATAGTATCTGGCAAGTTGGTGTTTCTATCCAGGATTGAAATGTTGAATGAGTGATGTAAAGACCCAGAGAAAGTTCAGTATCCAAGGTAAAGGTTAAAAGCACATGCTATGAAATGACACAAAACACAAATTCTTATGTGAGGTCCAGACCCACCCACTTCTGTACATTGCAAAGATGTACATTATATTATTAAAATCTTCAGGTTATCACTTCATCTTCCTGATCTCAGTTTCCTCATCAGAAACATGAGAATAAAATTACTATTTCTAATTAATATGTTATTTGTGAGTAGGTATTGAATGTGGTATGTTTAACCAGATGCTTAGCACATAGTAGATGCTTTGAAATTGTTGGCTCTTACCAGTATTGATGTCACTCTTTTCTTGTCTTCTTTTCTTTCATCTCTTAACTATGTTTTTCTTCCTCTGTAATTTATTATTACAGTAAAATAAGTGGAATCTAGAGAAGCTAAAATACTGTGAAGTAGAGAGATGGACCATAATTTTATTTAAGTAAATGTCATTATACCTACTAGGAAGAATTAAAATGAGTAATAACTCAACAGTCATCATAAAATGTTCCAGTGGACACAAAGGAGTTCACATAAGACAAATTTCTAGAGATATCAATAGTTAACATGATCTGGATTAATGAACATATTAATGATGATTGTTTCTACCAGAGGACATCAGTCCTAATGGAAAACTATATGAATAGTAGCAATTGAGAATTAAAATGGGATATTATAGTGCTTTTGCAAATATTTTCTCCTGGGTAACATAGCCTCCAGGAATGAATTAAAATGCAGTATTTTCTAAAAAAGAAGAACTCCTGACAAGTTAATAAGTACTAAATGACAGAATCAGGGAGAATTTCAATCTTTAAAAGAAAAAAAAAAAGTGAAAAAAAAGAAAAGCCAGAAAGAAAGAGTTATGTTAGGCATGTTGGGTCTCAACATTTATTTCACAAAATTCTCAAGTGATCACGTATAATTGGCTATCTCCTGAAATATTTCTGGACGGATTTAAAATAGAAGATGATGGTCTGAGCTAGGAGGTCAAAGACACTTTATATATAATTGACTCTCAAAGGCAACTATGATAAAGTTCTATTAGGCAATGGGAGGTCAGAAGTATCAAAACTTTTTATTTGGATGACTATTTTCCTTTTAGTCCACTCATCTTCTATCTTCTTCCTTATTCTTTTCTGCTGAATTGATCTTTGATGGAGCCCAGGTCCACGTCTCATTTAGCGTGCA
>NW_011888810.1:10921897-10936341 GCF_000151845.1 Pteropus vampyrus
GAACATTTTTCATTATGCTAAGCCCTACACTCCCATAGTATCTGGCAAGTTGGTGTTTCTATCCAGGATTGAAATGTTGAATGAGTGATGTAAAGACCCAGAGAAAGCTCAGTATCCAAGGTAAAGGTTAAAAGCACATGCTATGAAATGACACAAAACACAAATTCTTATGTGAGGTCCAGACCCACCCACTTCTGTACATTGCAAAGATGTACATTATATTATTAAAATCTTCAGGTTATCACTTCATCTTCCTGATCTCAGTTTCCTCATCAGAAACATGAGAATAAAATTACTATTTCTAATTAATATGTTATTTGTGAGTAGGTATTGAATGTGGTATGTTTAACCAGATGCTTAGCACATAGTAGATGCTTTGAAATTGTTGGCTCTTACCAGTATTGATGTCACTCTTTTCTTGTCTTCTTTTCTTTCATCTCTTAACTATGTTTTTCTTCCTCTGTAATTTATTATTACAGTAAAATAAGTGGAATCTAGAGAAGCTAAAATACTGTGAAGTAGAGAGATGGACCATAATTTTATTTAAGTAAATGTCATTATACCTACTAGGAAGAATTAAAATGAGTAATAACTCAACAGTCATCATAAAATGTTCCAGTGGACACAAAGGAGTTCACATAAGACAAATTTCTAGAGATATCAATAGTTAACATGATCTGGATTAATGAACATATTAATGATGATTGTTTCTACCAGAGGACATCAGTCCTAATGGAAAACTATATGAATAGTAGCAATTGAGAATTAAAATGGGATATTATAGTGCTTTTGCAAATATTTTCTCCTGGGTAACATAGCCTCCAGGAATGAATTAAAATGCAGTATTTTCTAAAAAAGAAGAACTCCTGACAAGTTAATAAGTACTAAATGACAGAATCAGGGAGAATTTCAATCTTTAAAAGAAAAAAAAAAAGTGAAAAAAAAGAAAAGCCAGAAAGAAAGAGTTATGTTAGGCATGTTGGGTCTCAACATTTATTTCACAAAATTCTCAAGTGATCACGTATAATTGGCTATCTCCTGAAATATTTCTGGACGGATTTAAAATAGAAGATGATGGTCTGAGCTAGGAGGTCAAAGACACTTTATATATAATTGACTCTCAAAGGCAACTATGATAAAGTTCTATTAGGCAATGGGAGGTCAGAAGTATCAAAACTTTTTATTTGGATGACTATTTTCCTTTTAGTCCACTCATCTTCTATCTTCTTCCTTATTCTTTTCTGCTGAATTGATCTTTGATGGAGCCCAGGTCCACGTCTCATTTAGCGTGCACGCATGTGCGCGTGCACACACACGCACGCACACACACACACACACAAATACAAGGAGAAGAATTCAGTGTCTCAGAGTTCAGTGGACTTTCCCAAGTACTTGGGGCATGGATGAGTCCTCCCTAGTGCTAGCCAGGCACATGGAAAGCTAAGGAAGTAGCAAACTCTCTATGCTCCTTCAATCTCCACCAAATTCATAGTCTCCTAAAAGACTGACTCCACAGCTCTGAGCCCAGGTTTTCTATCCACAGCAACACCAGTAAGTAGGACTCATGAGTCCATAGGCATCCACAAATACTTGGAATATTTTCACAGGGAGCAATAAGTCCAGTGGGAGAAAAAAAGAAGCCAGGGGACAATATAATGACCCTTTTCCACATAAGATTTAATTTTCTTCCCATGCAGATTCCTTCAAAACTTCAGTATGGTACTTTCGTTTTAGCAACAGTGCCCAAACTGGTTCTTTTCTGATTTTTAATTGATTGTGTTTCAGTCTCCAGAGATTTTGTTTGTGTACCTGCAAAACAATATATGCATGACCATATAGCAAAATTCTTAGAATGTACATTTCCCAGAAACCAAATAATTTATTCCTTGTATAATAAATTTACTTACTGAAAATATTACCAATCATGCCCTATTTCTAAGTTTTCCATCTTATTTTTTTTCTATATTGTTTTCTTTTGGTCAGCATATTATTATTCCTTATCTAGTACGAGGGCTTTTTCAGACATTAGTTCTTTCAATTCTTGCATTAAACCTATGTACATATGTGAAAAAAAATCAGTCTTACAGAATAGTTACAGACACATATACACCTTTAGAGACATTATCAGCAACAAAGGTGAGCTAGGAAGTGAATGGTAGCTATAAAGGCAGAAAGTTATCTGTAAACCACAAATTCTTTTTCTCATTTTTACAAGTAAGGAAATTGAGAATAATGGAGATTAAGAAAATAAGCCTTTCAAGATCTGGTTCTTAGTAAAAGGCAATACTGGGATTTCAACTTATATTGGTCTGGTTCTAAAATTAGTACTCTTCCCACTGTATCCTCATCAATACTTACAGATGTACATCTGCTTGAATGTTCCCCAAGGAAAGAATGTAACATTAAGTCAGTTGATAGACTCTCAGAAAATAATGTCTGCATAATTATAATTAAGAACTTTCTCTTTTTGTATTTTAAGCTACTTATATTTATTTTCTTAGTAGATTTCCCCTGTGCATTAAGGACCCAGGCTGCTTTCAAATTCAGTGCTCCCTAAACTAATGTGTAACCTCGGAAAAATGAATTGCTAGTGAATTTCAAATTAGTTCTTCAATACTAGTTAAATAAATCCCCCTCATTTTTCTAAGACAGACTAAATCAGAATTGCAGATGGTCTGTATCTTGTTATTAATGTGAGAGACCTAATCACACGTCAAAAATAAAGTACATCAATGAAACTCCTTGGGAAATCAGAAAGAAATTGAGCTTGTCCATTGCTGTCAGCCTGACCTTCAAGATATGACAAGCTGCCAAATTACTTAAGATTTCCAGAAACTCAGAGAAGAGAGCATTTTGAAAAAAAAAAATTCTTCCATAATTCAGAATGTGACTTGTGTGATGCTTAAAGTCTGTGAATTATTTGAAACACCTACGGTGGTGACCGAATATCATACACCTACTTTAAAATTTCCAACCGCATTTTTTTTTCTTTTCTCTACATTTATTTTTCTATCTTTGTAAGCAAAATATCAGAAAAGAAGTTCAACAAAAGCGTACATGTTTCATTGCTTCTTGTTAATCTGAATGTGTATGTATATGACTATAGCAGGGTTTAAGGTATTGAATCTTATTTTTGAATTCAAGATTTTATTTTATCTTTTTGAAACTCAACAGTGAGATTATCTCTTGTACAAGGAGTGCCTGGGGTATAGTATAAGAGCAAACATGTTACTTTACTGTACTTGCCACTGTTTGTTTAAACTTTATAATTACCAAATACTACTATCACTGCCCCTATTTCACAAATAAGGAAACTGAAACAAAGAAGTTTAATAACTTAAAAAGTTATGTAGAAAGTAAATAACGGAGGTAGAATTTGAACCTAGGAAACCTGGCTTCAAAGTATACTTTCTTTCCCTACACTATGCTACTAGGCTACATTGCGTTCTTGGGCCCGTGTTCTTTCTTCTGCTTTATCATGATGCTGCAAGAGTTTCAAGGCAATAACATGAATTTCTCAGTGAAATGTCATTGAAGAGAACTGAATTTTATGTAGATCATCTTGAATCTAAATTCTGACTTGCCATCGACTAGCTCTGTGGTAGTTACCACTTTAATTTTCAGTGTTTTTATTTTAAAATGTTAATACTAATACCAACCATAGACTCATGTTGAATACTAATAGTAAATAAATATATAAAGTTCCTATAACAGGACCTGGAACATAGAACATACTTAAAAGCTATAATTTATTCCCATGAATATTGCTTATTTTAGCTGTTATACTAGATAAAATAACCTATTTTGACTCTTCTAAGAGAATTGCAGTCTACATTAGTTGTGAAAAATAAAGCAGTCATTTTCCTTTAATTTAGTCTAGTTTGCAGGAAAAAAATCGGTGTGGGCAGGAAGGAGATGAAACAAGGATTTATTTGCCTTAAATTCCATGAACTCTACAATAGAACCATCATCAAAGAGCAAAATGTGGGAAGGCTGAGCTGCATCAGGAAAACATATTTTTTAGTTTTGTTCTAAGAGGAAACAATGTATAATTCATTCTTTGTACTAGAAGAAGGCCAAGTAAATCTGGGAAAATAGGAGCATCGTGAAACTCATGAACATCTTCCAAATATTTTTCTGAGATTCCAATTCTTTCTCAAATGGTGGCTCATGTATTATTATAGAACAGGAAGAATAGGTCATTTGAGTATCCACTTGTATGGAGGGCAGTGTGCAAATTCCATTGCAAGAACAGACTGTTAAAGCTTTCATTGCCACTTTTTCCATGACATAGACAAATATCCTGAAGTGCCCTTTTTATTTCATGTGGGCTTTTGAGACAAAATGGGACAATGTGACAAGCATGGAACCTAACCTGCGTTCATATCTACTAGTTAATTGTGTAACTTTGGACAATCCCTCTAAGCTTCAATCTTTATATATGCCTTGTGATTAATAAGAAAAATAATGACACTTCTTTTAAGGAATGCAGAACTGGACAGCAGCATGCTAAGAACTTCACTACTGGGACCCCAGTAGTAATAAAACAGAATTATCCAGATATTATTTATTATTTGTCATGTACAAAGCACTGTGCAGAGGAGATAGAATAATTAGACCCCTGCCAAAAGATTGGTCACAATTTGAATGAATAGAAGAGTTTGAATAGTGTTTTTCAGGACAGATTAAGATTAAGGGAGAAATCAGGTAAAATATCTTAACAAGAAATCAGTAAACAGTTTAGAGATTCATTCATATTTTGTGAGGTATTTGGTGATAATCAATGAGGGATCCAGTCTATTTGAGATGTACAGTGAGTTCTGAGAACCAGTGTTCAGGAGGGAGGTAAAGGATTCAGATAGTAGATAGGCTTCATAAAAGAAGTTAGACTTAAGACAAACATGTCATTATGCTGAATCATTCATCTTCTCCAAGCATTCCCTACACAAGTTTTTATGTATCTACCTCTTTTTTATTTTTCCAGACAAATTTTGCTCATGGCAAAGATAGTAGACTATAATATGTTCTTATTATGGTCAGGCTCTGTTTTCTTCCAAAAGCCATTAACTAAACCTTAATGCAAACAAATTACTGCTGGGGCATCTAGACTTTTCCTAAGATACCTTCTGAAAAATTCCTAAGAACTAATTCATCATAATGAAGTGTGAATTGAATGTTAAAATATAACTCAAAGATACACTTAATTCTACTTCCATACATTTTCATCATTCTTTTCATAGAGTTATACAAGGTTTATTATTATTGTAAATATTATTTATAGAACTACTAACCCTTCCTAGAACCACAGTTTGTTACGTATTTTTTATATGCTTCCTTCTGTGGCCAAAGAAAAATTTTTTTTAATCCATTAATGTCATCACATATTTGATCCCTTTTACCACATCTACCTCCCTCCTTCTCTCGCCCCAACCCCCCCCGCCGGTAACTTCTAGTCTGTTGTCCAAGTCCATGAGTCTCTGTTTGTTTGTCCTGTTTATTTGTTGCTTTTAGGTTTATAGTTCTCATTTTTTATCCTTTTTTCTTTATTATGTACAGTAGGTATGATCCTGAGGTTGACTTTCGCTTGGGGTAGACTCATTCTGTTATTTGACCAAAATTTACCTATATGAAAAGATTTGGATTTTATTTTCTTGACTTATTTTAATGATATAATAATAGACAGACAAATACATACATTCATAGATACATTCATGGATGGATGGATGGATGGATGGATGGATGGATAGATGATAGATAGACTCTATGGGCTCAGATCTTATCTCTGTTTCATATCTCTGGGCATGTTAGGTCTTCTTTGTATCTCAGTCCCTCCATCTGTAAAATAAGAACAGACATACTCATCTAATAGGGTTATCAAGAAGATTATACAAAATAACATATGTAAATCACCTTGGCAAGGGACAGCACATCTCTGATGTTTGAAAAACACTCATCTATCCTCTTTGATCAATTCTTGAAATCACCATTGTCATTGAATATCTGTATAGGAATATGTTTTGTTTTGTTTTTTTCCAAAATAAATTCAGCATTTAGAAATACTTTCTATCCCAGAAATGTATGATGTTTCTTAATCTCATAATGTGTCTTGAATCGTGAATTGTTTTTAGTTTAACTTTTATTGAGTGTCCTAGCGTTTTAAAATCTCAAATTCCATGTTCTACCATTCAATTCTCAGGTTCCAGGATCCTCCCAAACAACTTTAGATTTGCTTAAAGCCTGTGGTAAAAAGGGACCAGGATCCCCGTGACCTTGGTAAAGATCATGTTAAAAGATGTATTCTAGGCTCTTATAATGAATACATCATATTGACTAACACTAATAATAGAGTCATTGGAAAATACTCATATGTTTTAGGAAGGGAAAATGCATTCATATTCACAGCATCATGTTATTTCCATAAAAAAACATGGAAGGCAGATGGTATCAGCATCATTTTATAGATAAAAAACCAAGACTGTGAAACCAGACTATAAAGCTATTTGGTGACATAGTCAAAGTTCAAAATCAGGTTTTCTGACCCCAGATCCTTTGGAAATTTTCTTAGTTTTTTGCCAGCTTGAGTTTTATAATTTTTTAGAGAATCTCAAGATCCCTTTTGAGATTCACAAACTCCACCTTTTTAATCAGTAAGAAAATTGAGGTCCCAAGAGCAAAAGTTCTTGTTTAGATTGTGTAAAACTGATAGAACATAGAACGTGTTTCTTCCTGATATATTTTCATTTCTATATAGTTAATCTCAAATCATTTGTGAATAATATTTAGATAATTACTCCGAATAAAATTGTTTAAATTAATAATACCCAGTCTTTTGGTTTGGCTGTCCATAATGAATATAGCACTGACTTATCTTTAAAAAAAAAAATTTACACAAGGAAAAATAGATTACAGCTCTAAAATATAGCATGTAAAAAAATCTCTTGTAGTGTATGTCTTTCTGTGACTGGCTTTCACGTCGCAAAATTTCTTCAAGGTTTATTTATGTTATAATATATAACAGAATTTTCTTCCTTTTTAAGACTGAATACAATCTATTGTAGCATATACCATACTTTTTTATTCATTCATCTATCAATGGACATTTAGGTTGTGTCTATCTCTTGGCTATAATGTGTTCATGCTGCCATGAACATGGGAGAGCAAATATTTCTTTGAGATTCTGATTTCAATTCTTTTGGGTTCTGAAAGATTCCACTTATGAAGGTATCTATATAATTCTTAGAAGCAGAAAGTAAAATGGTGGTGCCAGGGGCTTGAAGGAGAGAGAAATAGGGAGTTGCTGTTCAAAGAGCATAGATTTTCAGTCATGCAAGATGAAAATGTTCTAGAGATCTGCTGTACAACATGTGCATATGGTTAATGATGTACTATACACTTAAAATGTGTTAAAAAGGTATAAAAGGAGAATCTCCTACCCATTAGTCTCCTCAAGCTGTAAAAAATGTTCTTTAAGACTAAAGTTCTACTTTGTTTCAGTAATACTATTTAGGGGCAATGGAGGAAGTTGTTTATGCATCATGTCATTGAGGTGTTTTCAAAAGTTAAATTATATCTTTAATATGAGACATGAATGAACATTTATATGCCCTTCAACTTCTGTTCAGTTTTATACCCATCATTGTCCCTCCCATCTCTCACAGGCAATGGGCTATTAGTCTTCCTCATCCACTGGGAACTGTCAGTCCAGTCATTCCAAGATAAGTTTAGGAATGCACCTAATAAGATGGATAATCATTTTTTGCCCTCTTTTGCAGCTTATATTTCTAGACGTATGGTAAATAACTTTTCAGTCATTGCCAGCAATCCTAAGGAAGTGCAACTCATTTGTTATTTTATATTAATGATGGTTAAAGAAGTTTAAACGTCATCTGTTGGAACAACAGCTGAATTTGTGGATGTTATATAACAGTCCCAGCATAACATTTATTGGGTAACAAAATCAGATGTAGGCTGAATATGATAAAAATAAGTGAACTCGTGTTGTATCCTCATGTTGAATTCAATCTTCGATTCGGATATAGCAAAATCTGTTTTATTTTTACTTGAGTAGTTATCATCCTTCACTTGTGCTTATGGTTTTGTATTACTGGATAGATATATGACACATTTACTCTAAAAATATTATATGTATGGAGTATCTATCTCCTATAAATATTTAAAAGTATACACACAGAGGTTATAAATCTAAGTCAGAACTATTCTATATATAGCAACCAAGTCAGATGTTCTCTAATACTAACTTTTATTGTTAGTATTTTCATGTCTCTATGTTTCGTTTTCCTGTTTGTAAATGGAGAGAGCTTGAACAGACTATTTTTAAGGTCTGTATTAGATTTAAGTTTTGTTTATTTGTTTGTTTGTTTGTTTTGGTGCAAAATGACACTGTTTTAACCCTATGCACCAAGCACTGGACTGGATAGTCATGTACATTATATCTCCACAGTGACCTTGAAAATAAGATATCATTATAGTGTTCCATATCAGATTGGTAATGGGGATTCTCCAAAAATCAACAGCTTATATAGAACAAAGTGAGAAAATATAGTCAAGTCTGCCTATCTTCAAAACTCAATTCTTTCTACCAAGTCAAATTTCCACTTACAGCATATACCAAGATTGGAAAATTCCTTGATTTTGTTCCTGTCTTATCCTATCATGGGAAAGAAAGTATTTCACAGGCATTAAGAGAATATAAAAATCTATTTTAATCTTGACTATAGACTTAAAAAATTGGAGATCCCAAGTCAGAGGTTTTGGTCCAGATCCTTCTGGAAATCTTTCCTAACATTCTCGAAGGCAGTACACACTTCTATTCCTAGTGAAATTCTGACCATCAACGTCAGGGCTATTTTCAGTTTCTCTAATTTTTAAAATCCCTTTCCAACAAGCTATCTAGCCTAGAAATGCCCCAACTAGCAATCTGAGTCAGAGTACTCAGCAGAGACCAAATATTATTATATTCCTTAGCATTGGGTTACCTTTCCTTCCCTCACTTTTTTTTTTTTAAACACAGTAAAAAAAAAAAAAAAAACCATGAGAAAGACTGGTTAACAATTTCCAGTCATGACTAGAGATCTGGGAAATTGAAAACAGGCCAAGAATGCTTACTTTCCAGCCATGCCCTAGAATTCATTTTGGTTTCAGTACAAGATAATCATTTCCTTGAAGGAGAGCTACAAGGAGACTGTGAGATCAGATTTCTTTTCCTTGATCAGGAGCAGACATATTGTGAAGGGATCAGGCAGTCCCTCAAGAAGCACCTGAAAGAAACTGATTATAAGAAACATGAAATACACTGGCTTCCTCTTTTCACGCCTCCTGGCCTCCATCCTCAGCTCCAGGGTCAGTGCAAAAAAGGCATTTGAGTTCTGTGGGAGATGTATTCAGTAACAGAAGAACAAGATAGAACCTTGATAATTCAGGAAAATGGAACTTTGAGAAGGTTAAGCTTACCGTACCTGGAAGCAGGCATCCTTTCCAGAATATACACAAAAGTCCTGGGAGTGTTCCCTCTTTGTGCCCGTAATTGTGAAAGCACTTTGCTTCCACTGAGTTAGACTTCATTACTTATTATTATTATTATTATTCTTTGCATTAATCTCAGGATGAGAGAGAAAGAAAAAAAGAAAGAAAGAATTAAAATACAAAGTGCTCCTTATTTAGCATCACGGGGATTCCATTTGCATGGTTGAATCATTATTGTACTGAAAAAAAAAATCAACCCTACCACTTAGAGTAAGAAAATGCTGTAGATGCCTTTCTCACTTATGCCATGACCATCTACTCCCCCACTCAAGTCATTGGCAAAACTGGAAGTGTGTATTGATTTGTTAAATTTAGTTCTTGCAATAGCCGTATGATTTTCTTTTAAAACATTCTTCCTCAAAGAGCAAACTCTCAGACTCACTGAGTTATTTATGGTTAAAAGAAAATAATTTCTTTTGATAGTATCTAAAAGTGTGTTGCCAAAAAAACTCTGAAGTTAAAGATTAAGGTGAGCAAAAGGAGTACAGTGAAATAGGAACATTTACCAAAATTACTTACTGTGAACATGTACAGTTCCAAACTCTTGCCAAGATCCTATAAACGTTATGTCCTTACTACTGGGAAGGAGCTATCACTGGCACCATGTTGCAGAATGCTGGAGAGCCACGCCAGCTGTCCAGCCATTCCTCTTTGGCTATTAAGCATTTAGGATTAAGGGGCATGGCTTTTAGAGAGGAATTTGATTAAAAGCACTTACACAAATTATCAAGGATGAGAAGTTTAACTATATTTTCTGTGAGAAGTATAAGCATTAGGTAGTAATAATGGGAGAAAAAGGGAGAATCAAATAAAAGTCTTAGGAGTCTGGCTAAAGGTACTGTGGTACATCCATACAATGGAATACTACTTAGCAATAAAAAGAAACAAACTACAGATAAATGCAGAAGTTGGATGGATTTCAAGGACATCATCCTGAATGAAAATGACAATCTTAAAAGGTTACATGCCATATGATTCCATTTATCTACCATTCTTGAAATTACAGAGATGAAGAACAGATCAGTGGTTATCAGGGTTTAGGGAAGAGGAGGAGAATGTGGCAAGAAAAGGAGAGTGCAAGGGATTCCTTAGTGGTAACAGACAGGTCTGTATTCCTATCTTACAAACCTACTCAGGTGATAAAATCTCATAGAACTGTACACACAGACATAAAAAAAAAAAAAAAGAAAGAAAAAGAAAAATCAGGGCATGCAAATAAAATCCGAATGAGGTCCAGTTAATTGTATTGCGCCAATATCAGTTTCTTTGCCTTAATAACGCACAATAGTTATATAAGGTGTTACCATTTGGGGAGCTGAGCAATGGGTACAAGAAACCTTTCTATATTATCTTTGCAATTTCTTACGAGTCTACAGTTATTTCCAAATAAAACATTTTTTGAAAATTCTTAGGAGGCATTTTTGAGAACCTGTATTTGGTTCCTTCGTTCATTTAAAAATCAATTTTTTGCTGACCACCTATTTTTATGTGAAGGTTCCGAATACACAGAGATAAGGCATGAGTAAAGTACAATCTAATCACAAGATAAGAGTGGGACCAACAGACATGCAAATGCAAAATCAAACTATACAGTGCAATGCAAGCTTGTACTACACAGAGTAATGACACCCAGTATACAAGATTTTTTGAGAGTACAGATGATGATAAAAATGTCTCCCTCCATATATCTCCTCTGTGTACCCTCGAGGAGACTGTGTTTGGACAGAACAAGGTCATGTAGACTACATGAGAAGATGGACAGTCATCCATCACTTTCTCGCCTTTCTTTTATTCCCTCCAATGATAAGGAACACCTGGCAAGAGAAGCCTATTCAAAAAAGAACTAAAAAGAAATATAAAAGATATTTAAGATGCAGGGGTATAATTCTTGAAAAAACTCAGTAATGCCTACAGATTTGGCTGTAGTTATGCTACCTCTTACCCCACCCTCCCACAATATACATAAAAGAATATAAGCAACATATATTGGCATTTAAAAAAAGTTTAAAAAGAAGAAATTATAAATGAGTAGGGAGAAATTAAGATATTTTGCATGCATACTTTGTTCCAGGCTCTTTATTTGGTGCCATTTCAAATTATATCTGTCCCAGTGTACCGCATGCCCTGCCAGCTTCCAGTTGTTTTAACATCTTATATGAAGAAACACATCTTCTTCTTTCAGTGTTGCTCATCCAGCCATTTTTTTCACACAGCAGAGTAATCTTTCTTAAAAGTAATCTGAATATAACACCCCCTGTACTTAAAAAGCATTCAATAACATTCAAAGCTTTTGATAAAGTATAAGCTATTAAGCTAAGTTTACAAAGCCAAGAATGATTTGATACAGCTTACTTTCAGATTTTATCACGTTTCTCTCTTATCTCTCCAAGTTTATCTTCTCCTTACTCTCAGATTATGCCCTTTTTCCTATCATTCCAAATAAATACACACATTCCACATGCATAAAAGTATTATATCCTCTCAGACCTTTTTATGGACCGTGTGTTCTTCACACTTGCAGATCTATCAATCCGAAAAAAAAAGCCTTCCTAAATACTCCACTATCTACTCCTATACCTACCTTCTCTGCCTGTACACTTTGTATTCATCCACGTCTCACCTCTAAACGTGAGTCAGAAGCCATTTTTAGTATTCTCTAGTTTCTAGTGCATCTCTTTCTTAAACTTACTTTTGAGTTTTTTGCATGAGTAGAGAAGTGTTCTTTGCCTATTTTATTCCTAGCCCATGGAACAATAGCTAGTCTACAGTAGGTCCCCCAAAATTGTATTTTGAATTAAAGATGATCAGTCAACTCGAGAAGACAAACTGATTCTGGTATTACACTAAAATGTAAAGTGTCATAAATATTGAATGATTCTGAGTGACAACAGTGGAGAAGTGACTGTCAGTATGCGTGCGTGCGTGCGCATACGTACACACACATTACAGATATGATAACAAAGGATTGATTAAGGGTTTTGAAGTCAATTACAACTTGCTGAGGCCCCATGTCCACAAGTAGAAGTATTTTTCCACTTATAAACTGAGAATTCATTCATTTGCCCATTCATTCATTCAACATTTATTCACACCTGCTTTGTGATCATATTAAACTTACCGCAAGGACCAAAAATCAGAGATATACTCCATGACTTCCAGGTGCTCAAAGCTAAATGAAAAAGTATACATAGTATTGAATCAAAGAGAAACAACAAAGGGGATGCTAGATGAGTCATTTGTCTGTCACCCTCAAGAAACTATTTCCCCAATGGTAGTGTGTAGCGTGTAATTTTTAACTATGCCCAGCAAGCAAAAGCTGATATCAGTATTGCAGAAGATGTCTTCTGTGAAGTTATGGTAGGTATATGTTTTTGAAAACTACTTTATTTTACTTTTGTGTTCCTTTAACTATCGATTCTCTGTCATTCAATATCTTCAGTCATTCAATATATCACCCCAGGTTTATTCTGTGAGCAAAAGGATGGGAGAATGATAGTGTCAGAAAATACAAGCCTAGTTCCAGCAGTGCTAATAACCAGCTGTGTGACCTTGGGAGGCTATTTCTCTTTTCTTGGTCTTAGGTCTTGGTTATTTTATTTATATAGATCTAAACAATCTAGAGCAGGATGATTAAAGATGTGGTCATAAATAAATGTAATCTTTATTGCCTAAAGAAAGTGTTCAACAAAGTTGGAAGACTTCTTTTTATCCATTTGGAATAAAATTCAAAACATCTCTGGGCCTTTACTGACATTTATATTTGTCTTTTTTTTTTTTTTAATCTTGGGACAAAACGCTCTTGCTTTTCTCTTTTCTGATGCGATGCTTTGGCATCAGTGCTTTAAGAATCCTTTGTCCCTTGTCCATGGAATTGCATGCATTTCCCAATATTTCTCTATTTCTACCCCATGGCAGTTTCTTGGCCAGACGTTTCTCCCTGATGTTCCTATTATGGAAAATATAACACAATAATCAGAGAACAGATTTGTCCCCAGCACAGAGAACTTTTGCTTGCTGCTTTATTTCAGACATAAACGTTGAAAAGGTTGAGAGACTCCGAAACACAGTTGGAAAAAATCCAAAGTGTACTCAGAGAAGACAAGTAAGCTTTATATTATGTGGACACATTGAATGCAAGGTTCTCAGGCTCTTTTTCCGAAGAGAACATTGTCATGGTTAAAAAAAAGAAAAAAAAGAGAGAGAGCTGTGCCTGACTTTGTTTTTCACAGATGATGTAAAGTGTTCACTGGGCCTCAGTTTCCACAAATATACAATAAGAATATGAAGTCATAGAAAGGTGATTAAGCCTTTTTTTTTATATAAAATAAAACATGTTGTGTAGAAGAAGCCGGACAAGAAAGAGTACATATTTCATAATTCAATTTTGACGAAGTTCAAGAACAGGTAAAACTAGTAAATGGCGATAGGCATCACAATAGTAGTGACCTCTGGTGAGGGTGTTGACTAAATGAGCAGGAGGAAGCCTCCTGGGATGCTGCAGATATCTTGGATCTAGTTAGAAGACACACAGGTCATATGCATATGTAAGCTTTGTTCACTCTACTACATGCATGTTTAAAATCGCTTCAAAATAAAGCTTACAACAGTATAGAGAATGACTTATAAAATTTAAATATGTGGTACTTAATTAATTTAGAAAATATACAAACACATTAAAGACGTCTGTCCTAGGATGCTATCTTAGGTTGTGGGAGGATTTTGTCATTATGTCTTCTACATTTTATAATTTTCTGTTATGATTTTATATATTTTAATAAACAAAAGCAAGGATTTTGTTTTGTTTGTGATTGTACTTGAATACCTATGGAGTCTGATATAGAGTCTGTTCTCAATAAAAATGAGTATAATCAATATGGCCAGCAAGGGAGCTGTTATCTTGA
>NW_011888810.1:10936391-10945350 GCF_000151845.1 Pteropus vampyrus
GCCTAGTTCCAGCAGTGCTAATAACCAGCTGTGTGACCTTGGGAGGCTATTTCTCTTTTCTTGGTCTTAGGTCTTGGTTATTTTATTTATATAGATCTAAACAATCTAGAGCAGGATGATTAAAGATGTGGTCATAAATAAATGTAATCTTTATTGCCTAAAGAAAGTGTTCAACAAAGTTGGAAGACTTCTTTTTATCCATTTGGAATAAAATTCAAAACATCTCTGGGCCTTTACTGACATTTATATTTGTCTTTTTTTTTTTTTTAATCTTGGGACAAAACGCTCTTGCTTTTCTCTTTTCTGATGCGATGCTTTGGCATCAGTGCTTTAAGAATCCTTTGTCCCTTGTCCATGGAATTGCATGCATTTCCCAATATTTCTCTATTTCTACCCCATGGCAGTTTCTTGGCCAGACGTTTCTCCCTGATGTTCCTATTATGGAAAATATAACACAATAATCAGAGAACAGATTTGTCCCCAGCACAGAGAACTTTTGCTTGCTGCTTTATTTCAGACATAAACGTTGAAAAGGTTGAGAGACTCCGAAACACAGTTGGAAAAAATCCAAAGTGTACTCAGAGAAGACAAGTAAGCTTTATATTATGTGGACACATTGAATGCAAGGTTCTCAGGCTCTTTTTCCGAAGAGAACATTGTCATGGTTAAAAAAAAGAAAAAAAAGAGAGAGAGCTGTGCCTGACTTTGTTTTTCACAGATGATGTAAAGTGTTCACTGGGCCTCAGTTTCCACAAATATACAATAAGAATATGAAGTCATAGAAAGGTGATTAAGCCTTTTTTTTTATATAAAATAAAACATGTTGTGTAGAAGAAGCCGGACAAGAAAGAGTACATATTTCATAATTCAATTTTGACGAAGTTCAAGAACAGGTAAAACTAGTAAATGGCGATAGGCATCACAATAGTAGTGACCTCTGGTGAGGGTGTTGACTAAATGAGCAGGAGGAAGCCTCCTGGGATGCTGCAGATATCTTGGATCTAGTTAGAAGACACACAGGTCATATGCATATGTAAGCTTTGTTCACTCTACTACATGCATGTTTAAAATCGCTTCAAAATAAAGCTTACAACAGTATAGAGAATGACTTATAAAATTTAAATATGTGGTACTTAATTAATTTAGAAAATATACAAACACATTAAAGACGTCTGTCCTAGGATGCTATCTTAGGTTGTGGGAGGATTTTGTCATTATGTCTTCTACATTTTATAATTTTCTGTTATGATTTTATATATTTTAATAAACAAAAGCAAGGATTTTGTTTTGTTTGTGATTGTACTTGAATACCTATGGAGTCTGATATAGAGTCTGTTCTCAATAAAAATGAGTATAATCAATATGGCCAGCAAGGGAGCTGTTATCTTGACTCAAAAATTTTGAATAGCAATAGATATTCATATATTTATCTTAGAGTAAATGTCTGTTTTCTTCTTCCATAGTACCCCCAGTGCCTAGAATAGTTCTTGACATATTGTAGGATGTTCATTAAATATTTGTTGAATGAGTGAGTGAATGAATTTGAAGTTCACTAAATTTCTCACTGTAGGCTTAAGTATAATTCAGAAGGAGATGTTGAATGTCCTCTACCTGTGATGAAGTTGTGTCTGCATCTGCCAAGATAGGGTGTGAATGAGTAACGGAGCATTCTCTGAAAGTAAAGTCCTTTTAGCTTCTGTGGCAAGTCATGTAACATAGCAAAACAAAACAAAACAAAACAAAACAAAAGGATGAGATTTAATGTCTGGAAGATTCATTTGGAATCTTGATTCTGCCACATTCTGTGAAGTTTGGCTGGCTGGCCAAATATTCGGAGCCTGGTTTTCTTTATCTGCAAAACAGAAATGCTTCTGAAATTGAATGAGGTGGTAGTAGTCAGCCTTTACTCGGCATTCACTACAGCAGCACCTTATGTGCTAGGAACATTGCATTCGTTACCACATTTATTTTATATGAAGTATGTGAATTACTTAGCATAGAGGTCAATAAATATACATTTCTTCTCTGTGGTGATTGAATTCTTTTTTTTTTTATCATGGAGAATGTAAAAATTAATTTTCCTCTTAAATACTGCATTTTTTCTTTTTTATTTTTAATTTTATTAAATCTATTGGGGTGATAGCAGTTATTAAAATTATAGGTTTCAAGTGTACAATTCAATAATATGCCATGTGTATATTGCATTGTGTATTCACCACCCAAAGTCAGATTTCCTTCCAGTGATTGAATTCTTAAGACCATTTCAGTTAGCTTTCTATATATTTTATATCGCCTAATTTTTTTCTTTAAGTTTTGTAAATTATTCTAAATTGTACTCGTTGCCCTTTTCCTAAAGATTTTAAAGTCCTCTAAGAAGTGAACCAGTCCTTTCTTGAGTTGTATAAAATTCATTGAATTACCAAACCCTAGTGTGGTCTTTGGTGCCATGTAATTTTTCCAAAGTAAATACAATATTATCTCTGATCAGGGGTCATTTGATGGCTTTAAGATTTGTCGAGTACAGTAGAATTATTTCCTTCTGATAGACCTAATTTCATTTTTTGACAACTCTTTCCTTCGCACTTAGACCTTTGTTCTATTATCTGAAACAGCATAGTTATCTGACAAGCATGAGATGAATGAATATCAAAATTCCCATAATTATATAATAGAGATAGCAAGTAAAGTGACAATAATGCACTTCCATAAACTTTGGAGGGAGTGGCATATTAAAGATTTCTTGATTCACAGAAGGGAAAAGAATTTGGAATAGATTCACACGGAGAACAAGATCAGTTGATTAAAGGAGGGTAAGAAAATTTCTGACAGCGGCTCCTTCCTGAAATGTGGGTTTGGAAAAGGTTATTGGCTAAGTGGGGGGTGCAAGCTAGTAACTTGAAGCACATGAACAGTGCCAAACAAGTAGGAGCTAATATCCCTTTAGTTTTAGCTAAATGCATCTATAGGGAAAGAACTGATATCTGTGGAGGGACTGCTACATGTCATGCTCTATGCTAGGTACTTCTAGTTATTATTTCATTTATTATTTAGAGCACTTTCTGTGTGAGGGATTGCTAACCCAGATGAAGAAATTGAGGCTAAGGGAAGTGAAGTGGAAAGAATGAGAGGAAAAACGTATAAAAACTTTCCTCATCTGGAACACAAATGAGAGTGAGGCATGAGTTTTTAAAAAGTACTGAAATTTCTCTCTCCACCCCCTCTTGGCTTTTTTTAATGTCCCTGAAAGTCTGGGATTAGGAATCCTCCCACAGCTCATCTCTCCTGAGAACTTTCATAGCACTGCTTCTGATTAAACTAACAGATTAGACCCAATGGCATAAGGCACAGCTTCTCTCCTTTGAGAAAGAACAAATAAGAATGAAGTGTTAGATTGCAAAACTAATTATATATTCTGTTCAAGTGTCAACCATCTGTTGCAATTGTTTAAAAAGCAGACATAAGTCAACTGTTGGGGTGAGATGTTTACCATTGTGAACACACAGGAAGTTTATGACACCAGGGAAGATTTGTTGTTCTAGCACGTGCCTGGATGCTGTGGTAGGATTCTACTGATGTCTTGGGATGCCCACCTTCCTGCGAGAGGGTAAGTGGTAGCTCCAGATAGTTGATGATTAAGTGCCAGTTTTACTTACTTCAGACCTGAAAAAGATTCTTAAAGGATCAACACGCTCAGTTTTTAGAAGGGGTAAATGAGATAGAGTGAAGGAGAAATACTGCCTACTTCGCACTTACAATTTCAGCACCTACATTTTTCTGTAGAAATTTTGAATTTGCACATAGCACCTCACCACCCCTACCCTGCGGATGGGGCACCATTGTCTGTATATTAAGTGCATAGAATAGTACCCAACACATCACAATGTTTAGAATATGTTGTAAAAATACAGTTAATTGTAAGATGGGTGGAGGTTTTTCTCACATGGCCAAAAAGCACAGAGAATGTGGCATATACCTCTAGTTCCAGAGTCATTTTCTCAGTGTCTTTATTGAATAAGATGGAATGTTTTGCCAAACTGTGGCTTCCAATAATTCTTTAATGACAACAACTGGCTTTAGACTGCAAATTTGTTTCAGTTTACACTTGGAGTCAATTAAAATCCAGCTATAGGGAATACTGCTCAAACAAAGGAAACCATTTTCTTTTGACATACCTCATTCTGTTTCTGAGTAGATGAAAAGTCCTTTTGATAGAAGTGATTTTTGACCTTTTGGGTTATTGAATAATTCTGATCTCCAGGACAATCAAGAGGAGAATGTTATAGGCATCATGAACAGGGCTGCCCCCAGCCGTTTCATTGACAGCTGCAATTATGGTATGGAGTAGAAATTATTTTCTGACATCCCTGATTTGGGGTCATCAACCAGGGATGGCACTTCACCATCAGCCTATCACATCCTATATAGTTATTTCTCTTTCATTGATTTCTTGAAGTCTGCTTTTTTGTAATTCTATAATTTGTTTCTAGTTTTGTCATCATAAGCAATATATCCGTAGAGCGCTTCCTTCTCCTTTTGTTGATCTTCTAATGTTGATAAGAACTTTGATTTTCTCTTTCCTATTCAAAATTGTAAATCCTTTTGCTTATTCCTCATGAGACTTATTATTCAGACCATGGGACTGTTTGCTGTGGAAACATTTCAGTTGTCAGTAACCCTATTAAAATGAAATGCTCAGGTTGAGCCAGTGGAATTTGTGAGGAATATTTAATGGTGCTAATAGCCCTCCTCCATCTAAGTTTCTAACATTCTAATTGAATGCAGACTCAGGAAGCTAAGTAAGGATAAATAATGATCTCCGATTAATTACTGTGCTAGGCAACTGTACACAATTTTAACTCAGGACTTCAGTTGGATACTGACTTTTCTCAGCTATCTTCATGCCTTTTCAAAGACAAGCATACAGTAGAGAGTGAAATGGGCCCTACATATCAACTAAAGATCTGCCTGATGAAGCCCAGTAAAAGTCGCAGTCTCATGGGCCTCTGAAACCATATTGGTAATTTTCCCCACTAAGAGGAGAGGCTACTGAACTTCATAGAGGACAAGCCGATGTTGTTTCCACAGTGCTGCCCTCTTTGGGAAAGTTGGGTTGAAGATCGTTCAATGTGACTTAAACTAAAAATAGGCACCTTCTTACAGCCTAGCAGGAAAATAAATGAAAACAAATTATTGCAAGAAAAGTTATTGATTTTCTTCACATTATGCTTAGTTTTAACATCAGAGATGCTATGTTAAAAAAAAAATAGCCACAAATGCCTCAATCTCATGGCTGTTTTTATTCTGTGTTTTCGCTGTGTTATGATATAAACAGGGCATCCACTCAAGGATATTTCCTCATACAAATGCTGCTCCAACGACTACCTCACCCTATTGCCCAAGGGAAGCTGCCAATTACTATCTCTTTATTATCTAGGAAAAATAAAACTGCCAATTTGCCTTATTCAGTTGTTATGCATTTATTTGGCATTGTCTTTCATCCCTCAAAGATTTTAGGTGAACAGTAACAAAAAAGGCATTCAGTGAAATAATAAAAAACAAAACGAGAGTAAGAAAATAGGACTAGGGGAAGTATTATTGGGAATAGAAATTCAAAATTGTGGTGAGAAATGAAATCAAGTGTTCTGGTCATAAAAAATTACATGATGGTCTCTTTCTCACTTGTTATGTGGCCCCAGTTTTCTTGGAAGCCAAACAAAATAGATTATATTGTTTTTGTCATGTGGAGGAATAAGATCATTATTTTCTCTTAGGTATTTTTATCTAGATATTTAATATAGTTTATTTTCAGTGTCCTGGTTTTATTTTGGGCTCTCTTAGTAGAGTTAAGATGTAAGGTTACAGCTAATGTGAAGAAGAATAGTTTGCACTCCAAGAAAAATATACGATATGACAAATATAAGATACAGGAAGTGAAGGGGTATAGTAGAATTCATGTACCTCAAATTCTCCTAATTAATTCTCTCAACAGGAGCTTTTGTTGTCAGACATGTACTGCAACACAAAAGGGAGGACTCAAAATATTGCCATCATAGTGTCCAGATCCCTGTAGATAATCTCACTCAGTCCAGATGGTCATGACACTCTATAATTGCCCTTTCTAAGGCAATGTGGCTCTCACATACAGAATTACAGATTAGAAATTCAGAGAGCTCTAGGTGAGGAGTGACTGCACTGAGGAATAGATTCCATATAGCTTGAAAGATACAAGCTATATGGAAGATGATTGGTCTGAAAGGAAGCAGAATCGTCCAAGTTTTCAAGAAAGCAAGTTTTCAATCATGCTTTCAAGAAATTGGCAGTAAACATAGTGAAGAAATGAAGCAACTAAGATGCAGGGTTAAAAGAAAATACTTGTTTTTGTGAGTTTTGTTGTTATTCAAATGGAAGAGGCAAATAAGTTATAGGTTCAGAGAAAGAAAAAATGAAGAGCGTGTGTATGGATATATAAGAGAAAAAAGAGACAACTGACATGATGATAAAGAAAATGGGGAGTTAATGATTGGTTTAAAGGACTCACTCTGGATCTGAGGCACATCCGTTTTTCTGGGACAGATAGGATGTCGTTAAGGTGAGGGGATACTCCCTCTATTCCATCCTTAGGCCCTGCCAGCCTCCAGGGCTTTGCATGGTCACGGAACTGTCCCTGACATGCAAAAGTCCGCCATTCACTTAAATGGTGAAATCCCATGGTTCTGAGTAGCAGCCTCTTCAGAGCAGGATCTGAATCATGGCCAGAAACATCCATTTTTGTAATGGGATTTTTTGTATATAGATAGGCAAAATACTTGAGGCCTCGCAAATCTAGCTAGAGGGAGTTCAGGATAGATTTCTACTATAAAAGAAGAATTGGCACCCTAGTCATGGAGACTTAAGTAGATTTCAGTCCTATGAAGGGAGCCAGATCTGCCAGATATGAGTCTCAGGACCTTGAAAACAATCGCCATTGAGCTGTTCTCTGTTGGAGTCAGAATGCCAAAGACATTTTCCTGATGGGTGCCTAACCTATGTTGGGCATAGAACTGACCGGAAGAAATTAGAGTTAGCAAAAAAATGTAATATCGGGCCTTCAAATATAACTTTTTAAAAATGCCACGTTGGATCATTCTCTGCGAATTCCATATTCTCCATAACGAAATAATAATATAGTATTTTTTTAACACAAGGAGTTTTTACCCTTTAGTATTTCCTGGAGCCAGATGATTTTGCATATTATTTTTTAAATGTAAAGCTACTTATTAGTTTGAAATATTTTAGCTTGTATTCATATTAAACAATCATACTTTTACACAGAAACACTATAATAAAATATTTTACATGCCATTGGCCCCTAACAGAGAAAACTTAGAATTCTCTCTGCCATTGGCTGATTCTGTGACCATGAGAAAATTCCATAAGATCTCTGAATGTCACTTTTATCATTTGTCAAGTGGAGATACCAATGATAGCAATTTCGCAGGGATTTTTCTGAGATTAAATGATATAACGTGTATGAAAAAGTCCTGGGCATATACCTGCAAAAAATTAGAATAGGCTTTTCATCAAAATGCAGTGGGATTAGTCCCATGCTTCCAAAATTATCTAGGGAAGATGACTAAGACATTGATTGGAAAAGAAGAAATGCTGCCAAAAAAAAAATATTAGCTTCCTTTAGGAGATCTCAGGGGAAAAGTGTGTGTGCGCGCGCGCGCGTGTGTGTGTGTGTGTGTGTGTGTGGTGTCAGAATCATCGGTAAAAATAACAAAATTTTAATGATTGATTAAAAGGAAAAATGTCATCCAGAAAGGAAGATTTCTCATTGCTAGAACTTGACTATGTTGGCATTTGAATACTTCAGACAACAAAGAGTAGGGACCTTGAAACCAAACCATTGGGCAAATACCTCAGGGGGAGGTGATAGGTACAAAGCCAAGAAGGCAAGGGGTTATTTTTACAGCAATTAAGCAGCCAAATTGAACTGGCTGGCATTGTATCAGGGAGCCTCATAGCAAAGGCCAATGCCAATGATGAGCTGCAGGAACTTGTGTTCAGGTTAAGAAATGTAATGACTTAGACATATGGCAAAAGCAACATAGATGACCCAGTTGGGAGAAGTGGTTATAAACATTGTTCTAAGGCAGAGACGCAGTTACTGGCCAGAATATAAGGAAAAGCCAGATCCCAGTTACCTAGACTAAAGAGGGACTTGTAACCTAGAGAAGGTGCTGCCACCCTTAGCCCTGAAGGAAGAGAAGGCAGTTCTCAGAACCCGGATGAAGCAGACTCAAAAGGTGTATATCACAGGGGCTGTGAGGTTCTGTAGACAGGAAACACGACAGGAAGTGAATCTTCTCTTGGTACCCTGTGGAGTTCCTGATGGTGCTTTCAGTGGCCAAATTCAGGTGGCACCAGAGAACAGGGAGCTAACTGATAAGGTCCAGGCATATCAGCCTCCCTGGCACAGAGCAAGTAAAGGATGGGGTATAGATCAGAAGGGATAAAGAGAAGACATCTGTGACAAGTCCCCAAGGTGACAAGCAAGAAGAGGTGTAGGTATATTTTAAACTCAGGCAGTGTGACTCTGAATCCCCACTCACAACCATTATGCCATACAACCTCTATGTAAGAGTGAGTAGGGGTCAGAAAATGACCCTCTAAGTCAAGCTAAGCATCTAAGAATGTATCCTACTAACAGTGCAGACCCCAAAAGAGTTTTAGGTAGAGGAGTTATACAGTATTATTTATTTATGTATGTATTGTGTTTTCTTTTGAGGATTGAGAAAAAGCACTCTAATAAGTGGGGTGGAAGATGGAGAAAAGTAGGAATGGGTGATATCTTCCAAGAAGAAGGTGTTTAAAGCTTTGTGCTAACACAGCTGAAATAAGAATTCAGACTCTGGGAATGGAAATGCCAAAGAGTCTGATTTATTAAAATCTGTAAGACCTACTTGTTAAAATCTAC
>NW_011888810.1:10945620-11004793 GCF_000151845.1 Pteropus vampyrus
ATATGTATATGTGTGTGTGTGTGTGTGTGTGTGTGTGTGTGTATATATACACATATATATATGTTGAGAGTTTAAGAGATAAATGGAACTAAAGATATAAATTGAAAGTTACCACAAAATGAGTACTAGTTAAAGATAACTTAAGATATTTATATAAAATGGAAGAATCAAAAATCAAGCAAAGAGAAAACTAAACTCAAGGAAAATGTCAAAAAGGAAAGGAAGCCTTGGAAAATACAGAGAAAAAAAAGTTAGAATGATAGTAACAACAGTAGCAATAAATTAACCATTTATAACAGGTAACATATATTTAGTACCAGCTGTTCTAAAATTTTTCTAAATATTAAATCATTTAAATTTTATAAAAATTCTGTGGCATAGGCACTAATATTAAACTCACTTAACATGTGAAACAAATTTAAGCCTATTGTGTATAAAGAGATTGTCTAAGATTACACAGCTGGTAACTTGCCAAATTGAAATTCAAACCCAAGTCTCTGTTTCCTGAATCCATGAAACATCCTGTTTATTTTCAGAAATGAAGAAGAAGAAAAAAATACAGTTGGTAAGATTCTCAAGCAAGAGGGCATTTCAGGAAAGCTTAATAGTATCAATGTTTCTGACATCTGCCTTCCCTCTTTCAAACATCAGGGTGTAGTATCATCTCCTGCGTCACCAGCCCCATAGCACACCACCACTTATTGTCCTTTCCCTAGACCTGTGGTTCTCAAACTTCAGCGTGCCTCAGCATCACCTGGATGGCTTATTGGAATAGATTTTGCTGGGCCCATCCCCAGAGTTCTGAATTCAGTAATTCTGGGATAGGGCCTGAGAATTTGCATATCTAACAGATTCTCAAGTAATGCTGAAAATGCTGGTCTAGAGACAACCCTTTGAGAACCATTGGTTTAAGCCATGCCTAGAGATTTATAAACAGCCCCAACAGCTCCAGAATTACCCAGTTTGAAGGTTCTATGGGGGCACTGACTGAATTGATATGCCACTTAAACACTCTGACACTCAGCTTTCTAATCTGTAAAATAAGGCAAATAGTAAAATGGTTTCGGCCTCATAATTTGTTGACAGGATCATATGAAATGGTGTGCAGTTTATGGCATGTACGAAGAGCTCATATGTCTGAGCATTTGTCACCAAGTCGCAGTCTCATTCTCTCCTGCTTTCCCATGTGTCCCCTGTTTTCCAGCCAAACCAAAGTAAAATTTCTCCACAGCAAACTCTTTCACGTTTTTATGTATACCATGGTCAATGTAGGTGATTCGGTCTGCAATATTCTGGCAGCTTTGTTTCTTCTTATTCTTGTAATTAAATGCTTCAAGACTCCAGTGCATTCTTAGAATGAGTGTGTTCTTACTTTCATCCTAACTCTACCTTATCCCTTATTGCACTACATTGTCTGTCTGCCTGTCTCCCTGAATAGCCTGTGTGGAATAGATACTGTATCACACATCTCAGTATCCACAGGTTCTTTTCAGTACCCTGCACAGTCAATACTCAATAAATTTTAGCTGAATGAATGAACTATTTTTAGGTTTTGATTCCTAAACGGTGACCATGTTATGTTATTCAGTTTTGCCTAGGACATTCAGAAAAATAGAAACCCAAACCTGAAATGTCAGGATCCATTAGAATTGTAGTGGCATTGTATATCTCTACTGTCACTGTTTTTCATTATCTGAATAAGACATAGCAAAGGAAACAGATGGTTAGAAAAGTCATAAAATAAACATGAGTAACACAAAACCTGCCATTCAATAACGCTAATCACACCACAGATTTTGGACAGTGGCTTCTTCTTCACTTGCTAATAAAACTATTGTGAAGCATATGTTCTGGGAAAAGTGAAAATAGATAAAGGAAAGTTAGCAAAATTTCAACCCTGCCACTTGCT
Source organism: Pteropus vampyrus (assembly GCF_000151845.1). NCBI lineage: Eukaryota > Metazoa > Chordata > Mammalia > Chiroptera > Pteropodidae > Pteropus > Pteropus vampyrus. The sequence goes on from NW_011888810.1 coordinate 10,947,530, forward strand.
TTAAAGTACTTGTTGTCCTTTTGGAATGCTTTCCTACAAATTCAGTGAATGTACATGAAAATTTTCCATTTCAGAAGGCTGTCCTAGTATTTGCAACCCCTCTGTCATTTACTTTAAAAATCAGCCTGTGCTTTCTCTGAAACCTTATCATTTCATTTGCAAAAGTATTTTATATTCTAAAGCTGAAACGATTTGCATGGGTCCAGAGTTATTTTGAACAAAAGTGACAGCTTCCTAACATAAATATTTTGAAGCCATTATATATAAACATTGCTTTATGACTTTTCTAAAGGATCATTTTGACTTGTAAAAGTTTTATAGTTTTGCATACTTAGAACGAAAATCTTCAAACATTCATTAAATAAATCAGTGTAATTTTTTATCCTATGCAGATAGTCCTATAATATAATGTGTTTAAATAAAAGAAACAAGAACCCATTTCTGTACTAGAGAACAAGGCACCAGGTCAGATTCACTAATCCATTGGAAGGCATCGCTGTGTCATTTGACCCTTAAATAAATTTTCCATGTTGGTGAAGTCTTCACTTTTAATTTCAGTCAAAACACTGGATTTTCAATACCATTTCATTTTAACAATTTTTATAGCTAAAAGATCACAATATACTTAAAATTAACTAACATCCTGGGATTTTAACTTATAGATATTTGACTCTTAGAAAAACATATTTGACGATAATCCAAACAGTAATTTTTTAGTATCCTAATCAAATTCTTAATTTCAGCCCACAAATACTTAGCAGTATATAAGTCTCTGAGAAAAGTGTCAGAACTGACTTATCAATTAAACATTTATTTTGTACTTCCTGTAATCCAGGCATTTTGGGGCTTGGCCCTGGCAATACAGAAAAGAATATCAGACTTGCCCCTTTGACTTAGCACATCTCTTTGTCTAGTGAAGGAGACAGGCCATTAGAGAAGCCACCATGACCCAATGAGAGGTGCTGTGGTAAAGATATGAAATGAGTGTCATAGAGAATGACAAAGAATGGAAGGATGATCTAAGAGAGCATCAGAGTGATTAATCTATTAAATTGAGATGCACCAGTGGGAGATTACTCAGTAAATCTGATAGCAGGGACCTAAAAAGCAAAGTAAATCATGCTAAAACAGCATACAAGACATAGAGAAGTAAAAACGCATATACTTTGAGGCAACACCAGATTTTATACTCCGTGAGGCAGTGGCTGTGTCTAGTTCATGTGCCGTTTGTTAGCCTGGTACCTAGCACAGTGTCTAGCATATTACTTATTGTGCATGGAATGCTAAATGAAAGAGTAAATGGATAACTGAACTACCATTCTTGTCCTAGGTCGGAGACAGCAAATGTGGTAGTAAATGTTGAAACTAAGGATTTCATAGGAAAAGGAGTCTGCAGGAATATGTCATAAGGATTTAGAACTTACCTTGCAGGATATAGAGAATTATTAAGGTTAAATATTTAAACCATGCTAAACTCTGAATTAATTTATTATTTCAATAAATATTTATTGGCCCTCCATTATGTTCAACATTCATGCAATGAACAAGTAAACTGTAACTCCTATCCTCATGAAGCTTCTATTCTAATGAGCATACTGTTGATAAACCAGTATAAAATAAAATAAGTGTTCCAACTATAAATTGTAATGAGGACCATGAAATAGGATATCAGCAGAGTACACCTGCCAGCTGAATCCTGCCAGTGTCCTGTTTTATTAACTCTCTGGCTTTTTATATAAAAAAAAAATTATCAACCCCTGCTATAAATGAAACGAAAGAGCATATATTTAAAAGAATGGAGAGTAGGTCATGCCAGATAGAATTCCAAGAATGATCTTTTTAAGTAGGTGACATTTAGAGAGGTATGAAGCATGAGAAGAAGTTATCCACGTGGAGAGGAGGGGAAGGGGCATCCCGAAATAGGCAATAGTGGGAGTGAAGGCCAGAGGCTGGATAGACCTTAGGATGTTGAAGTCCTCAGAGATGGCAATATAATTGGAAGGAATGATCAAGGGGAGAGAAGGAGTTGTTATAAGGTGATGTTGGAGATAAAAGTAGGTTGATCTATCCATTCATTCATCCATTCATTCATCAAGATAAGCCTCTGGCAGATGAAGCAATTCTGTTTAAAGACAACCCAGCCAGTCCTTAGCCTGTCAGTAAATACCTCTTAGATGTTGACTAGGAATGCTGTTAACAGAAACAACCAGTATATTGATGAAAAAGATAGGTTCTTCTCCAACCACTGCAATAAAGCTGGCATGAAGAAGGTTATTTGTGAGGCAAAGCCAATTAAATCTGCATTTACGCTGATTTTGCAGCAATTCCAGAGTGATTTTTTTTTTTTTGAATGGCAGAGCTGGCAAGATGCTAACAAATTCAATGTACCATGCACCACATGAAGCCCAGAGAGTATTTCTAGAAAATGATGATGGTTTTCTAAACTAGTCGAAAAGGGGAGGGTTATTTTAGCCCTAATGCACTCTACTATATCAAGTTGTTTGCTTGAATTATTTATGTGTGTATAGCAATTTTTAAACTGGGAGCATCAGAGACATTTATGCCAGTGAGAAGTTAAGGACCTTGTAGGTCGTTCAAGGAGAATGTTAACTAGGGCAGGCGGCACTGGCTAGAGAAATATGTCCAATCCACTTCACAAATCACAGGGATTTGGCTGTCACACAGACCTGGATTTAAAGATGGATTTGGCTACTTTTTAACTGTGCATACCGAGGCATTTACAACCCCCAGCTTGAGCCTCAGTTTCCATATGTAGCCTGGAGATCTACATTCTGATTTAGTGCATTATTGTAAGATTCAGTAATGTACTTAAAAAATGGAATACATAGTATGTAATGAATCATAACTATAACTATCTTTGTATTTATTATTATTTTACTCCAGAAAATCCCAGTGAGCATAAGAATGCTCTAACTCAACACGAGAGTTTGCACTATTCACAAAATACCTTAGCTATTCTAGTGGTGAAGACACAAATCACATGCAATTTAAAATCCATAGGGAAAATAGACCAATGTTTCATGAATATCCTTGAGTGCCTGTAAAAATATTGTTTCCCAAACCCTAACCCAAACCCCACTGAATCAGAATCTCCAAAGGAAGAGCTAAAAGTTACATGTTTTAACAGATAACCAATTATGATACTAAGCATTTGGAAAGCTTGAGTTACCAGCAATATAGACAAACACCTATAACACAAGATAGAATAGATTTTTGTCTTAAGAGAGGTATAGATAAAATGTATTAAGAAACTCAAGGTAGAAAAAAGCTTCCTTAATGAAGTGCTCAATTTGTGACTCTGAGAACATGTTTGGGAAAAGGGACAGTTGTTATATACAATTAAAACTAAAATGAGTGAGGTTAAATGATTAAAAACAAGTCTGAATCAAGATATGGATGTTGAATCTGCATAAGAAAGTACTTATGTTCAGGCACATTTCTCTTAGGGTGTGCAGTTGGAAAACCAAGTTCTTCCATCTGCTAAAATATCATGAAATTTGAGTCATTCTGTGAGAAAACAGAGTTTGTTTTGTTCAAATCTAAATAGTGAAATCTAGTGGGCAACCAAAGAACTACCTCTGGTAAGTACGCATAGCAGGCTGCCCCACTCTCTGTGAATGAATATGCCATAAGAAGCTGGGTGTCAGTAAGTCAGAGTCCACCAAAGTGGACAGTATTGAGGCCAACATAGCCATTGAGTACAAGCACACCCAGCCCATTTGAACAACCTGAACTGCAGGTTTAAAGGCAGATTCACAGAAGAGAAGTAGATCTGGAACTTTATTCTATGGAGAAAAATCAGGTAAAATAGGAGCAGGGCTAATGGTTGTGGCAAAACCAGTAATAGGAAGCACAATGATGATGCAATGGCTGTGTTGCACTTACTATATTCCAGTATCAAACCCTTGTATGAGACATCTCCACTAAGTGTCTACCTTCTTACAGATACATCCTAATGCTGTCCCCATTCACAAAGGGATGAAGTCAGCTTTGAAGCAATTAAGCATCTTTCATTAGGTCACAAGCCTGCTTATAAGTAGTTAAGCCAAGATTTGAACCCATACACTCTGACCTCAGAGATTCAATTGTTTTTATCTCAATTTAAAATTGCATTCCATGAAGTAGGAATGTCGTAATGAGAGTCTGACTCCATTTTTTTGATGTTTATATAAAATTCAAACCATGAAAGTCCCACCTTCCCAGAACTCTCATTCCAGCCTCATCTCCTAATAGTGAAAGCCAACACTAGTTTCTTTTCCTTGCTGTCTCGGGTCTGTTTCGAACTGTTTGAAAGTCCCACCCTACTATTCTCCCCAGAGATCTCAATTATGTAAATTATAAATCTTTCTGTTCTCTCTTTCTTTCGTATGCCATCAATCTTGACCTTCAAACTAAATTTGAGTGGGGGTTCATCTGCCTCTGCAGGATACCATAACAAATATGTTACTTAACATATTTTTAACATTTGTTTCTTCTTCGTACGTATTTTAATATCCCATACCAGCCACCCATCCACTTTGTCTATTACGGTTAGGAAAATTCTTTCATAGCAGCCCAATTAAATCATTGAACACAATGAGTCTTCCTCTCAGGACAATAATCATTCCTAACTAAAGAGAGTCCCATTGCCACTTGAATTTTGTGGCTGCTTTGGCATTCTTCCCATCATCCCCCCCCCACCCCGCCCCCCGAGACAGCCATAGTTGATTAGTATTGAGAAAGGAGGTGAAATTGTTTTACCATCCTAGACTTATAGGTTTGTCTTAGGATAAATAGAGAACTGGGGACATTCTTCAGCCACAGTCTGGGGATGTGAGATGCCCAAGATACAGTAGTTGTTGGAAATACTAAGGAAAAGAGAAGGAAAACTGTGTCCCAAAAGCCCTGGAGAGAGGCAGGAAAAATAAATAATGTCAGAGATATACCTGAGATAAAATAGTGACCTTAGGGGGCTGAGGGCTTTCCTTTATAAAGTTGAGTCCTGTGTTTCTCTGGTAAATATTTTCTCATGATCTGATTATAAAATAAATAATCAATTAAGCAACAACAAAACTTATTTTCTCCAACAATAACCGAGTAGTGCCCACTACAGGGACCCCTGTAGGTACCCTCCCATCCTTGAGAAAATACCTTGACATTAAGCTTAGGGTGTGACACAGCTGGCAGAATATCCCTTGAAAATGTTTCCTTTTCAGCTGCAAAAGTTCTTCTAACAAAGTGGATGTTAGAAGCCCCCAGGCACTCCTGGCTAAGTCTATAGCTCATTATCTCCTCATTACAGGCGACCTGAAGGGGGATGAGAAAAATGCATCCGGAAAGACGCATTCATGTTTTATTGATTGCCAACAGAGCTCAAGCCTCAGAATTCTCACACTTTGGGATATTTTGTTAGGGAAATAAGCACAGTTGGCCCTTGTTTACATGCCCCGTTCCTTCTGGTGCAGTTGATTCCGGCACAGCACAAAACTGAGCATCTCTCCCAATTAGGTTCTCACGAGCCACCTCCACACATGAGCTAGAGTGAGGCTTTCAGTAAGCATATGACTTATTGTCTCAGAGTATTTAAAACACACTTCACTAATTGAATCCCTTGTTTTGATTAATGAGGAAACCGAGGCCCAGAGAAGTAAATTGGCTTGTCCTTAGTTACACAGCCAGTGAATGACAGAGCTGAGGTTGCATTTCAGGGTTCCCGATGTCTTCATTATATCTTTTAAATTATTCTAACTAGCCTGTATATATTCCCTTACTTCTTGAGAAAAAGTAATAAAGTGGTAGTTTTAAACTCTCTTATGTTTTTAATAAAACACATAGTCCAGAGTCTATCTAGATATACTTAATAATTACACTTGTGGACAACAGATTGTATTAAGAGTTGACAAACTAAGGAGGTAATTGTTCTAAGGATATGCCAGATAATAAATTAGTGAAGCAACTTAGTATTTCATTTCGACATAAAGACAAGACTTTGTGAAAATATGAGAATTATCTAGAGAAGGAAGGAATTAGTTGATTCTTAAAAGTAGAAGTATGTAGAACCAATGATAAAGTGGTTATGAGCATGGACTTTGAAATCAGAATGACTAGTGTAAATTTGGGCAAATATTAAACTTTTTGAGTTTCAGATTCTGTGCCTGCAAAATAGATATAGGGTTGTGAAAATTATATTAAACCCTATTAATTTTACTTTTAAATAGGATTATGTGTCAGACGGTGTTCTAAGAATTTCGTGTGTTAATATTTTTTGTCCTCACATAACAGTTTGAAACAAGTGCTATTATCTCTATTTGACCAACAGAAAAACTGAGGTGAAGAAGAAAGTGCTTCTAATCAAAATATTAAAGTTTTTTGCTAGGGCAGACTGGCTTTAGAATCCATGGTATTTACTGCTATGCTAGATCTATGTAGCATATTTTAAGGGCCCTTTACTGAGTACGTAGTCACTGCTCAAAAAAGGTAGCTTCTATTGGTATTATTCTTTATATAAAATTAATGATGATGATGATGCTAAAGAAGAAGAAAGAAGAGGAGTGGGAGGAAAAGGAGGAGAAGCAAAGGAGTAAATGATAGCAAGGGACTTTCGAAGGTCCTTGTTTCAGCAAGGAAAGGCTTGATTTTAATGAGTAGCAGCAACTCTCAAAATCTCAATAGATTAATATTGAAAAGGTATGTTTCTTGCTCATGTTATGTGATCACTATGAATTAGTGGAGGGAAGTGGGGAAAGTCTACTTATCATAGTCACACAGGGACCCACATTAATTTAGATACAACGTCCACATGCGCTTCTGTGATCAGCACAACAAGGGGCAGGAGATGTGGCAAATCAAGCACTGCTCACTGTTGATACAGATCCTTCTGCTCACATTGAAATGTCCAGGATAAGCCACAAATCACAACTAATTTCAGAGTGTGTAGGGAAATGCCATCATACCATGTGTTCAGAAGAAGAAATCGAACATTTATGAATAGTTTTAATGACATCTACAGTTAATAAGTAGGGCAACCAAAATCAAAACCGGGAAGCGTGGGTAGATAAATTAGTTTTTAAGGAAGAACTTTCTATTTGTATTAGTTTTCTATGTCTACATCAAAGATTACCACACGTTTAGTGGAATTAAGCAACACACAAATATTATCTGACATTTCTTAGATCCAGGGGGGTCTCAGCTGAGTTGTCTGATTCATGTCTCACATGGCTGTAGTCAAGAGGTCTGGGAAGCTGGGCTCTTAGGCTTGAGGAAAGAATAATTTGTTCTGACTGTGGGTGAAAATTAACATGTTCTTGCTGGGTCTCAAGTCAGGGCTTCTCACTGCTACTAAAGTCAACCCACATTCCTTCTGTCATGGCCTCTTCTACCTTCAAACCAATAATAGTGTGTCACGTCTATCTCAACCTTTGAACTTCTCTGGTTTCTCCTTCTGCCACCAACCAGATAAAACTCTCTGCTTTTATCAATTACATCAGGCCCACCCAATTACTTTCCCTAAGTCAAGTCCTTTGTGCCATATAACTTTACACAATCATGGAAGTGATAGCTCACCATGTTTTCAAGTTCTGGGGTTAAAGTGGGACATCTCTGGTAACTCATTTTAGAAAATCTGCCTGCTATACCATCATCACCGCCCAATGATGATATGGATTGCCCTCCAAAGCAACTATTCTCTTTACTGCAAGAGCTATATCCCAGACGAGGAGATCGTCTTTCAGTGAAGTTGCAGAGTGGATGCTTTGGCTACTGAATCCTAAATTAAATATCTTTCTGTTGACTTTTTTTTTTTTTCCCATATAGCAGTAATAAATAGAAGCCAACTGTATTGGTTTTCTATTGCTGCTGTAACAAGTTAACACCATCATCAGGGTTTAAACCATCTAAATGTATTATCTTACAGTTTTGGATTTAAGAATCTGACACAGGTGTCACTTACCTAAAATCAAGGTGTCACCAGGGATGTCTTTATTTTCAGAGGCTTTAGGAGAACCTGTTACTTACCTTTTACAGGCTCCAGAGGCTGCCCACATATCTTGGCTCATGGCCCTCTTCTCCTCTCTTCACAGCCTGCGGTGACAGGTGGAGCCCTAACATTTCATGTCTCTACTCCTTCCTTTGTAATTGCAACTCTCTTTAACCAAATATTCTTTAAAGATTCTAAAAGATATTTTTAATGAGTCACGTGATTAGATTTGACCAACCCAGATAAATCAGGATAATCTCCTCATAATCTCCCCACTCAAGATCTATACCCTTAATGACATCTGCAAAATCTTTTTTGTAAGGTAACATATTCAAAGATTATGGGGATTGGAGCATGGAAAACATTGGGAGTCATTTTTCTGCCCACCACACTGACTTAAGCAAAAAAAGTGGAAATCTAAGTACTTCCAGAAGGAGGCGGAATTACAAACCAGAAGGACAGCTGCAGTCTCTCCCCGTGTGTTTCCTCTGCTCCTCGTGAAAACCTGCTTCATTCCTCTTTGACAACAGAATCACCTTTTCTTTTTATCCAGTCCACGTAACAGAAAATGGCTATTCAACATCTCCTGATTTCATGATACAAATTTAGCCACCAGCAGAGGTGGTCTCGGCTGTTTCTCAGACTGTCTTTCCAAAAGAACTAAAAGTAGGGTCCTACCTCTGGTCTAATAAGCCACATAGTATGGTATAGGTTGCCCTTTAACCAGTGAATGGATAAACAAAATGTAGTGAGCCATGCAATAGAATAATATTTAGTAATAAAAAGGAATAAAGTGCCAATTCATGCCACAACGTAGACAAACCTTGGAAATGTTATGCTAAGTGAAAGACGCATATAAAAGTCCACATATGTAATTACTCCATTTATATCAAATGTCTAGATTACACAAATATATAGAAACAGAAAGTAGATCAGTGGTTGCCTAGGGCTTGGGAATTGGATGTAAATGGGGAGTGATTGATAATGGGGATGGGGTTTCTTTCTGAGGCTGTAAAATGTCTTAAAATCGGTTATGATGATGGTGTGTGTGATGGTGGGTAATGATGGCAAAACTCTGATTATATTAAAAATCATTGAATTGGACACTTTAAGTGTGTGAATTGTATAGTATAGTGCTTTATGTCTCATAAAGCTGTTCTGTACTTTAAAATGATATGTATAACAACTTTTCATAGAGTCAGTACTCATTTATCTGAAAATTATAAAGATGAGAAAAAGCCGGGTATTTAATACCAGTGCTAGACAGATTCAAGTTTATTAAATTCTCATATTACATACAGTTTCTAGACTTTATTTTATTTTCTTTTGTTTCTATACCCAAAGTCAATGGTGTAGTTTTCCTACCAAAGAATTATTAGAAACATTAAATTAGAAGCTAGACCAAAGACACTATGACATCAATGAGAAAGAAGTAAAAGTTGTCCAGTTAACAATAAGGTTATAACAAAAAATAAATTCTGCAAATCAGTAATGTATTTAGGAGTCATTTATTTATAGACCTAGCAATCGGCCACTCTACAGCAATTGATAGCTATGAAAAATGTCATAGCATTTAAGGTAGTTTTAACTTACATTTACAATTCTATGTGTAGAATTAAATATAAATGGTTCAAAGCAGTTTGTAGCTAAAATGATTGATTTCAAAAAAATTTAGACCTTAAAGTTGGATGTATCAGCTATCTGTAGTACATATATATTTTATTATAAATTATATTTAGAGATACATAAAATTACCAAATAATTCCCCACTTATTCCAAGTGAAGAAGATATTATTGTTTAATGCTTCCCTATGGCTAATAAAGTGGACCAAATAGAAATTATAAATCGTATTCTTATACCATGCATGCGTCTCCAATGGGAATGCCTCAAACTCTTCATGTATGTGCGTGCATGTGTGTCTGTGTGCAGCATGTGTGTGTGTGTGTGTGTGTGTGTGTGTGTGTGTGTGTGTATGATGTGCAACCTTGGTAAGTGCAGAAGTGCCCTATGAGGGAACAAACACTGTTCCTGATACCTTCATAATCTAAATCCAATGTCAACACCGAATATCTGGCTCCTCCAAGTGTGATTTTATCACATTTGTATGTAGGTGACACCGAACACCTGGTAATTGCTCTGTTATATTTTTTGATTTTCTGTCCAGTTCAACTTTCCCCTAAGTGATCCTTCCCCATTAGTAACTGATTGGTTTTAAGTATTGGGTATACAACCTTCATTGCTGTTTCTGAACGTGTCCCACTTATATTTCAGGCAGTTGTAACAACTTAATTTAATGAAAGGGGGAGCAAATGAGGTCATGGAGATGTCAGTGCTGGGAGACTGTGACTGCATGATTCCGTTCTTTTTAGAATTTCCAATTTGACTGTGAACAGGAGTGTTTTAGGGAAAGAGGCTGAGAAATATACTTTTAAGTATCCAGTATTTTCAAATTGTTTTATTATTTTCGTTTTAGGCTGTGATTTGTACTTGATTTCTTCTAGCTCTCACAATTTGTATTATGTCAAATGTTATTTATGACTCAGCCACAGTGACCTGGGAACATTACCGATATAGCAACATGGTTACCTCAAAAATTGTGCTGGATGCGGGCCCATCAGCATGATTGTAAATTCTTATGAATATTGCCTTTTTTAGAGTCAACATGCAAACTGGTCAGTAGTACTAAATATTTTTCTCACAAGTGTATGACTTATTAACATGTTTTTTTCTTCTTTTAACTACCTTGTGTCTTACAATGTAATTATTTGAAGATAATTGCTTTCTTGTGATTTCAAATAAAAAGTTTATTCCAGAAAATTAAAACCACCCAGAAAAATACAAAGAAGGAAGTAAAAATTTACACATTTCCCCACCCCCCAAAGCCAAATTATCATTGCTATAATTAGGTAAACATCATCCCTCAAAAATAATAGTATTTTAGGATGGACATATTTATCAGTTGTACCTACAAACACTAAACATTTTATAAAGTAGTACTGGGTTCTTTTAAAGAAGGAATGGGTGCTTTCTTTTCCTCTAGGGAAATTGGATTTTCCTTGAAATAAATATGTAGTGGTTGGAATCCATATGGTGTACAGAATTATAGAATCTGTGCCCAAGTACACTAAGGCAACGGTCCCCAAACTTTTTAGCATCAGGCACAGGTGCTCCTATGAGAGTCTAATGCCTGGTGATCTAATGCCAGGCTGCGATGCTAGCGCTGGGGAGTGGCTGCAAATACAGATGAGTTTTAAAATTTGTCAAAACTAAGTATATGTGTGTGTATAAAACATATATTTATGTTTTGAATTGATAATTAAAATTATTTTTGCGTCACCATGGAAAATTGAATCCTCAGCTGTCTACATGGAGAAATAAGTACCTTGATCATATTGCTAACTTACTTTCAGAAAATGACATCTCTTAACAAATAGCGAATTAAGAAACAATGCCCATCCCACATTTTTTAAATAGTGGCTTACATTTCTGCTTTATTTCTTTCATGGACAGATCCTAAAATGACCCCAAATTGTGCTTATCTTTTGGTATTCACACCAGAATGGATTTTGTACCCTCTTCCCTTTGAATGTGGGCAGGATCTGTGACTCATTCCTAACCCATAGAATGGCAAAGGTGATGGAATGTCACTCCCTTAATTTTATTACAATATATGGCAAAGGTTATGGGATGTCACTTCATGATTACATGACATCGAATATGTAATGTAAGAATCGATCTTTTATGCAGACCTACACTAGACTCTCTCACTTTCCTGATGATGTCGAAGAATTAAGCTGCCATATTTTAAATTGCCTCCAGAGAGAACCAGGCAACAGACAACTGTAGGAAGATTCTAGGATCTGAGAATGACTCATTAGGCAGAACCAGCAAGCACCTGACCACCTTAGGCCTCGACTCATGAGAACATCAGTGCTGCTAACAACCTAAATGAACATGGAAATGTATCCATCCCAAGTTAAGCTTTCAGTTCAGAACTCAAGTCTTGACTGTATCTTGACTGCAGCCATACAGAGGAACCAGCTAACTCATGCTCAGATTCCTAACCCACAGTAACTGTGAGACAATAAATGCATGTTATTTGAAGATACAAAACATATAGTAATTTGTTAAACAGAAATGGATAACTAATATTGTTTCCTAAATTGTGCGCATATGGACAGAAATGGCATGGATGCAGCAATATGATGCAACAAAATGACAGTATAGATAGAAATTATGCATATACTTTTGTTTGCAAACAATATTTAAATCTGACAAAATGTTAGATGGATATGAAAGCACAACTTCATGGAAAGCCTGAACTATGTTGTCTGTTGCCATCAGTGAATGTCACATGCGCGTATGTGTGTGTATGTGTATATGTGGATACTGAAACTGCACCATTAGCTCTTTGGGATCTCCGGTGAGCTGACTGCAGATCTTGAGACATCTCAGCTTCCATAACCATGTGACCCAAATCTTTATAATAAATAAATAGATAAATATAGATACTGATAGAGATAGAGATAGAGATAGATATAGATGTCTCAATCCTGTTGGTTCTATTTCTCTAGTGAATCCTGACTAATATGAAAGTCAAGGACTGGCCTTTCTATTCTCAAAGCAAGTATTTTTCTATCACTGTTCTGCTTTCTTGTGAATGCAAATCCTGTTTTTTATGATAACAGTTGGGAAGTAATAAAAATCCCTTACTGTACAATATAAAGTGCGTTTTCACATGCATCATCTCAATTGTTTTAAAGTATTTATTCTTTTTATAAAGTGTCTTTTTTTAAGCCTTCACACACCAAAATGTAAAAGAAGTAAGAGAGAAGCTCTTACACAATCGAAGCAGGACAATTGTGGGCAGGACACTGATCACCCTCAACCCTTTTCTAAAATTCCAGAACCCCACAGACCATGTATTGAAGAAATGGTAAATATTTCACCTAGTCTTCATCACACCCCTGTGGGTATGGAAAGACAGGTATCCTTGCCTCTATCTAATATAGAAAGAAGACTGGAGTTAAGCCAGGCTCTATTGGCAATAACATATTTCCAGTAAGACCTAAATGGAGGTCTCCTAATCAGGGGTGCAGGAATTCTAGTTTCATCACTTCCTCAGTGGTCAATTCTAAGAAGGTCCCTCCCGCCTCAATGCTTATGCAAATCACTTCTGAGCATCACCAGAATATTTAACATCTCATATAGCCTCAGAAAACCATATCAATTCTACTGACAATGTCTATCCAGAAAACAGATGATAAAGAAATAGTTCATATTTCATATTGACAGCAAAGCAATTATGTGCAAACCAATGTAAGTCTAATGGTTAACAGAATTTTTTAGCTGTGCGACTTATGGCGATTTGTTTGCCTTTCTTGCTTAGTTAATCTATGTGAAAATGGAGATGATGATGCTATCTCATGGACTGGTTGTAACAATTGAAGTAACATATGTAACAGTACTGGTAATATATTTAAGAGCCAATTGTATTATCTACCAATAGGTATGTGAATTCTTTATGAGGTAAATATTATTTTAATTTTTAGATCTTGAATCGTATATATAAAAAATATAGTTAAAAAATCAATAGCAGATTGCCTCAATAAAGAACAGCACTTTTTGTATAATATACAGAAATAGTATTTCAGTTTATTTTCAATAAGACCAAGTTCCATGAGCACAGTGAAGTATTGAATGTGAAATTATCTTCATCAGACCAATGGAAAACGTTGCATGCTTAATAAAATAAGATCATTGAGTTTTGCCTGTATATTAAATTACTATTTGCCCACCAACTGCAGTTTCAAAGCTGATGCTGTCCTGCAGGTGAATGGATCTCTATATGGGTTACAGAAAAACCATATGCTCCCCTTTTATAAGCCTTCTTATGCTACGTGTGCCTCATTACTTTTTAGGACATAATGAAGACCAGTGGCTGACAGTCCAGAAAGCAGGTCAGGTAGAAAGCACAGAGACAAGAATGTGGGGTCTCCTTGTGGTTTGAGTGATGCCTCATGTCCTCATGTAGTAGCAGACAGCATGGAGCAGGAGAAACATCTGTCTAACCCTAGGGGATTCTTGGCTTCCTAACCTGCAGATTCTCATGTTGGGATCTGAAGATGGATAGGTCACTGTCAGACTTCATGTACTTTCAGAAAAATGTACTAACACATAAGGATCACCACTGAGTTTTTAGTTAACTCATTAACTGTATTAAACACCTGGGCTGAGCCCCTACAGAGCTGGTGTATTCTGTGCACTGGATCACAGTTCATGATTAGAGAATGTCAGTTCCTTACCTAAGTATTTAAGGTCTTTCAAACCTGGCTCCTGGGTAAAAGCGATCCTGCTAAAATAGACATGAATCTATAAGTCAAGATATCTAAGTGTTACTTCTGCCACTTAACTCTGTGAGTTACTATTGCTAAATTATTTAGCTATTCTGGGCCTTTGTATGCTTACTATGAAGTTGAAATGATAGCAATCCCCATTTAAACAAAGGGACACTGATGGTCAAAAAGTTTAGATATTTTATATAAGGTCACACAGCCAGTAAGCACTATAGTCAGCTTAAATCAGGTGTGTTAGCACCAGAGCCCATATTCTTAAACCCTCCTTTATATTTCCTGCTATGTTGAATGCTTATCAAATCATTTTAAACAAATTTCAGTGTGAATCTCTGGTTTCCACAGAATATAATCTTTTTTTTTTTTTAATTAACTCTGTGATCTTATGCAAATTACTCAACTTTTCCGAGCTTCTGAGCTTCTGTTTCCTAATCTTTAACATATGTAAAGGAAATAATAATAGCAGGTAAGTCATAAGTTTGTTTCAAGGACTGAACGGATTATTATTTATAAAGTGCTTAAAAAAGTACCTCAATACATATTGGTTATTCTTATTATTATTCATTATTATTATTATTCCCTGATGCTACCTGGTGACTTTAAGCAGAAATGAAGAGCAGAGCTAGTACCAGTCAACAGACATAGTATCAATCACATTCAAGCAAATAGTTTAATAAAAGCAAAGATGAGGTGCCCATGAATGCTACTTTAAAAATACTGCTATTTATGTTACTAGCAAAAGACAGATTTGGGCTTAGACCAGAGTCATAACTTCTTAATGCTAGAAAAGTATTAGAATTCTCTAGGATCTTTAAAAGGTATTTATGCTCAAGCCCCATTGGAGACCAATTAAGTTAGAATTTATAGATATCCTTATATTTTTAAAGCATTCAGTACCAGTTAATTGGGAGTTAAAAATGGACCAAGTTATGAAGGGTTTTGAATTCCAAAAAGAGTTATTATTTAGGGAGGGGCATGAGACTAGAAAATGTTCTGTCCAGAAATTACATCTTTTTACCTTTGTGCTTACTTCTGTTGTCCTCCTGGGTCAGAATAAAGAAAATTCTAGTCTTCTAGAATTTCACTCGTTTCCATTTCTTAAAGTTGATATAAACACTCTTCCCCCTCACTTGGTTGTTCATATTCCAATAGTTATCTCTCACAGGAAGCCACCCCAATCCTATTTAAAGGATAATGATTTCCCTCTTGCCCCCTCCCCCATTTTTTTTTTCAGTCTAGCTGGCTAAGAATTCAAAAAGTATATTCTGAACTGTTTGAAATCCCGATTATTAAGATCACTCTGACATTGACTGGTAAACATAAAAATAAAACAGCAAAATTTAACTTGGTTACCCTTAATATAACTTTACTTCTTCCAGTTTTAGGCATGATTTTTCACATCTTTTCATGGAAGTGAAGACCAGGAATGTATGTGAGCTCAGAGATAGGGATTAGTTTAATTCTCCAGTCATTGGGCCACACCATATCCTCTCCCTGAGCAGAAACTGCTAATAAGAGTGACATTTTTTGGTGTTGTGAGGACTTTTCTTGCAAGAGAGTTCCCCATTTTCAACCAGGTAGATGTGCTTGTCAATTAACAGAATAGATTAACATAGATTGTGCTTGTCAATTAACAGAATCATGTCAAGATCTAAATGTTTACACAGTCTTTAGTCCAAGTCTGCACTATATATGTACCCCTAGCATTCCTTCAACTGCTTTGGTTGTGTTAATTCAAGTTGTTCATTGAACTTAAGCTTCATCTGTATGAGGAATGATGCAGTAAGAGAGAAATGTGAGATGAAGGGATAGTTCCTGTCCTGAAAGATGTCATGGTCCAGCTGTGCATGTTTGGGATGGAGACAGAAAGTGAACCTTCCAAATGCACGATTGGAGGATGAACGCTCTACTGGGAGAGGCACAGGGCTGCTGGAATGCACTGGAACCACACCTAATTCACCCTCACTCAAGGCTTGTTGGAGGAGGAAATCTCGAGCTGAGTTTTACAGGCCTTTCACATGAAAATGAAAGAGTACAGCCTGTGCAGAGGACTGGAGAGAAAAAGAGAAAAAGAAACAAAGTTTGTCCGCAGGGCTGCAATAGCAGGGCATGACATGAATGAGTCAGAGAAATTGGCTGAGATCTCATCCTGGGCATTTCCGTGATAGAGATAACAACTTAGCTTTTATCCTGATAGTTATATAAAAACACTTCAGATTTTTAAGCTGCAGAGTGACATGATTTTGTTTGCATTTTAGGTGGGGAAGAAAGCACTTTTGAGTGCTACATTTAAACGTCACATGGGGATATCAGAAAGAAATGGTCAGATTGTTGAGGGAATTCCACATCGTATCATCTGAGGAAGAGATGAAAGAACTGAGACAATTTAGGCTGGAGGGGGTAAGACCAGTTTGGGACATCTGGTGCCATGTGGAAGAAGGAGAACAACTTTTATTTGTGATTTCTTGCTTATGGAGACATATTTCAGTTCAACATAAAAAAAGTACCTCTGGATGTTTGGAGATGTCCCAAGATGGGAAGATTTGTCAGCTGCTTTTGACTGGTCACTGGTTGGGGATATAAGTGCATATATCCAATGGGTATTTGGCTAGGTATATTTAAATCTTTTGCGAAGACCCGATGCCTTCGTGGTTAATTTTGGTCACCATAATCAGCCACTAGAGAGTGTGCTGATGAAACAAACCAGTGAAAGGTCATTAGCGGAACAACCTTCCTCAAGGGCTGAGATGGCAGTTCAGATGGCAGTTCTTTATACTCACTGTAAACACTGTCTTTCAGTTAGAAACCAGGAACAAAGTAGAGGTCCTTAAAAATTCGTGGCCTTCACCTTGTAACCAAAAGGACTTGATTCTAGGAGTTCTTGATTGGATCCTCCTGGCAAGGGACTTTATATCATTTTTCCCACCAACTATCATGAGATCTATCTTTACAAACATCTTTTATATTTCTTTCCAGAAATATGTAGGTAAAATATAACTCCTGAAATGATATTTTTTGATAGAAAGGATATTTTGAACTAGAACAAAAACAATAGTTTTATATGCATTTTGTGTATAATAATATATGATATGTATACTGTATATGTCTTTGATAGATTATCTTATGATTTATAATATTTAATAGAAGGAAATCTATAAGTAAAAGGAATATTTATGGTGACTTTTAGAAAAATTAGAAGGGATGGTCTTCAGGTATCTCTTCTTTTAGTTTAATGTCCATTTTCATGACAAACATGGGCCACTTTGGTGCCCAGCTGAACCGAAATGCAGAACCATTTTATTTGACATTTCAGTTGACATTTTGAATTAATTTGCTTTTGCAATGATGGAACCAGTATAAAATTACATGTTGTTGATTGAAATTTTAGCACCCTGTGCTTAGAATCTATTAGGTTGAACCATGAAAAATTGCTAATATTTTAACAAATTTAACCTAAAAAATGGCAATTTCTGTGGTTCACTGTAAGAGATGTTTCTGTTTCAGTCTTTGCTGTAACATAAGGAGACTTGAAAATTAAATGTTATTGCACTCTCAGGACCTACATTGTTTTTATCCAGTTAAATATGAACAACATCAGAACCTGTTAGAGGTGTTGTGTGGTTTAAATGAGATACTGGGTAGGAGCACACTTTAAAAAAGGTAAAGTGATTTGGATGGCATTAGCATCCTCACAAAGGTTGTAGGATTGATAACCCTTCACTCCCTACTGGTTAAGTGATTTCTTGGTTAGAATACACCGAAGTTTACATGTTTTTATTTCCTTCTGGATGTGATTTGACTTTTCTTTCACATAGTGTCTATTCTCAAACCTATGTTCCTCTTTCCTTAGATTTACTATACAGATTAACTCTGAAGGGGTAGAATATTTATACATTTTATTAACTGTATATACTCAGGCTTTCTGGTTTGTTCACCAGTAAAATGCTCAGTAGAAAAGGTCTTGCTTGAGAATTGTTCCCCTTACCATTAGGGAATTGAAATTAATTTTGTTAACAATTTTGTAAGAGCTTTAAGCACTCGTTTTGTTTAGGAGTCAAACAGCTGTACTAACAAAGCTTTTATTATTGTTGATGTGCTTTGACCTGTTATATCTGGGTGATACATTTTACAAACATTGGTCAGACAGAACTTTCAGCACTTCTAGTCTGGACTGTGGTACCAGCCTCCTAAGAGATCTGTCGATCTTCGGTTTCTCTCCCCTTCAAATCTGTTGCCCAACTTACCATCAGAATATAACTTCTAATCACAAATCAGAATATGGTATCCTCTATTTAAGAAGATTCTTGAATGACTATTGACCTTATGATTTATTATGTAAGGCCTTCTTAAAATGCAAATTGGTGACAGATTATCTCTTGCTTCTTCCCTTCCTTCTCCTGAACCCAACTTAACTAAACTCTTTATTATTCTCTGAATACTCTATCAAAGGTTCTACTATCTTTGACTATTCACAGCCTGGTCCTCTACCTGGAATGACTTTTTTGTCTTATTTGACCAGCACAATCATCCCTGTAAGGCAGCTCAAATGCCATCTCGCTATGAAGTTCTCTTCTCCTGAGGCAATCATTTATTCCTCTCAGTTTCCCATTGAACTATGCTCATGCCTTTTATTGTGATTATTCATTTACTTATCTGTCTCTTTTTCTTGAGCCTGTGACCTCCTATAAAACAATAACTCTTTCTTACTCATCTTTGCTTCCCCAGGGCCTAGACACTCATTGAACTTTTTTTTTTAATTCTAAGGATAAATGAAAGATAAGTTTCTCCTGTTTTTATAGATTCCACTAGTACTACCCAGATGAACGATTCTGATTACTCAGTAGATGTTCAAAATGTCTGAAGGTATCAGAGAAGAAAATTACTGAAGACTTTTCAAGAGGAAAGGAAATTTCAGATAAGCAATTGTTTATACTCTGGCAGGGTATGAAGGCATATGTATGGGACCTGCTTACCCAAATCTGGCCATGAATAGAGAGCATGGGGATGCTCTGTATCTCAGACAGACCTGTTGTGGTTTCTGGGAACAGCATCTGGCATTTCAGCTGATCACTAGTATAATGAGATGCTATAGATGTTTGGTGTCATTCAGTTAATAACAGCCCTGGCATATTCAGATCACAGAGAGTGATTGTCTAATTGTGTACTCCCTCAGAAAGTATATATCTGCATTAGTAGGTTCATTTCTTGGGATGTGATTTTAAGAGGGACAATATTGAGCTACAACTGGCCCATAAGTGAAAGAAAGACCAAAAATTAAGAGGTAGTCATGACATCATTAATATAATAGTTAAACAAATTCAAATAATTACAGGACAGTGAAGAATAAAAAAGTTTCCATATATTCAAATTTGGGCCCACATATGTGACAAATTGACACACGAAAGAGCAGAGGAATATACATCCCATTGTTCCAGAAGAAAACAGCATTCATTACAGGGAGGGCATCCTGCTACTGCCTAACGGAGACAGATTTCATTAGCAAATGAGCAAGTGAAACTGACAGACGAAATAGTTCTCTAGCCCTCTGTGCAGGAGATAGACAGGTGTATGTATAGGATTTATAGTGGAAGGGATTACACTAAACCAATATTTTGCAACTATTACGTGTATGAATCACCTGACATCTTGGTTAAGTGTGGATTCTTATTCAAGAGATCTTGAGAATCTTCATGTCCAATATATTCTTAGGCAATTGCGATACTGGTGGTCAATGGTCCATACTCTGAATAGTAATTACTGGATAATAAGGAAAAGTAGAACTGTGTCAGTTTAGTTTCCAGAATCAGAAAGAGTATAGTTTCCAGAATCAGAAAGACATGATTTTGAGTTTTCATCTGATATGCCTTTGGGAAATTTGTTTCTCCTGCCTGAACCTTACTTTTCTCATCTGTAAAATGGGAATGCTATTGCTTCTTCATATTGTCTTGGTCCAAATTAAATGAGAAGATGATGTAGAACATTTGATACAGTACGGCATGTAGTTAGATCCTGTATAATGTTGGTGATTATATTTTAGCTTTAACAGTATTGCACTTTCCATTTATAGGATCATTCTGATTTATTTCAAAATATACCAGGATAGTAATATGACAAATACTACAATGTGAAAATCAATGAAAGTACATTTTGTTATTCTGATAATCTGTTTAATAAAACTCCAACCAGCCTTGGCCCATTGCAGAATTGACCTTCTAGTGAACAACTATTTAATTCTAAGATTCAATTGAAATACTGTCTATTCTCTGCCTTCCCAATCACAATGACAGGATTACCATTCAAGTTTTTAGTTCCTCTGTTATACTTACTGTAGGCATCTCTTAAAGCATCCATCATAAAGTTATGAAAAGAACTGCTTGACTATAAATATATCTCTTTCTCCCTTAATGGGAATTCATTGAATTCAGAGACCAAGTCTTCTCACATGCCGTATTCCCAAAATCTATATCTAACACATATCATGGTAAATAATGAATCCTTCAAAATAATCAGTGAGTCGGAAACATAGATGAATAGTCAAATCGATTAATGAATTGGAAAAAATCAGTCCTTGGTGCTCACATTTTCCTTTGAAAATCTTTCTACCCTGTTCTCTGTCTCATTGGGGTAGGGTTTTGCCCCTAAATACGTTGATGAGAGTATTAAGATGTTTTAAACAAAAGATATGATACTTTGTCTTCTCTTTTGAGGACTTTGTATTTTAATCAAGGTTTATAAGAGATATGTGAATATGTATGAAGATAAATCACTATTTAAGAACAAAATAGGAACTGAAAGTTGGGATAGCTATTTGGGGGAAGTACAGGTCATTTCAGTTTTCTACAGATGATGAATATTCAACTCAGTTTGTTCATGAAGTCAGCTCTGAACAAATTCAAGAGCAAAAATTAAGAAGAAAGAAATTACTATATCTGTGCTTTTGCTATTGTTTTATGAGAAGATACTTGCCTTATTTTGGTACCAACCACGGACATACTCCATCCAATCAACCAAGAGGTTCTCATGTAGAGTGTAAGTAAGCATCCTTTGAGAAATCCAAATGGCTGAGAAGTTATATCCTCCATTTTCTAAAGATGTTCAGAGGTCATCTTTTCCATCCTTCTGCCTCTAGAGACAGTAGCTTTCGGAAACACAGGGCAGTCTCATGTTTATGTCATCCTTGTGCATTGAGAAACTTTGAGTTAGAACTCTTTTTGTGCAAAAACTTTCACATAGTACAAAAGAAAATAAGATAAGGTTGGTCCCCACCCTTGTCCTGCTGCCAGTGGTAGCTATTGGAGTTGCAAACAGAGAAGAAAGATCAATCTCTGCAACTCCTCATGAAATAAACTAAAAACAGTAAGAACAATTTTTTTTTTTTTGAAATATCAGTGATGGTGATACAAATAATTATAGCAGTTACTATTTTTATCAGGTACTGTGCTAACGTCTTTAAGTTCATTATCATTTTTGGTTCATTTTTCATCTTTACTAAACTTGTAATAAGTAGGTGCTATTGTCCCATTTTAGATAATAGGAAAGTTGTCTTGAGTCAAGGGATGTAATCAGGTCAGAATGTAACCAGTAGTGTTTTTTTTCTCACTTCTTAAGCAAATGCCTTAGAACAGCAGTCCCTAACCTTTTTGGCACCAAGGGCGGGTGCTCCTATGAGACTCTAATGCCTGATGATCCGAGGTGGAGCTGAGGCGGTGATGCTGGCCCTGGGGAGCGGCTGCAAATACAGATGAAGCTTCGCTTGCTCGCCGCTCACCTCCTGCTCTGCAACTGGGTTTTTAACAGCCCACAGACCACAACTGGTCTTCCATGGTTTAGGGGTGGGGGTGGGAGTGGGGATTCTGGCCTTAGAGGTAGCATCAGCACATTTCCCTGCATTTCTTTTCTCTGAAGCTGCACATGGAGTTTCATCCTCAGTAAAGGCCACTAAATTCTTTAAACAGCACTGCCTGTGCTTTGCGGCTTTCATTACAGTTCTGGTTCTGTAGGCTGAGGGAAACACAGATCTGCATGTGTTAGCCCTGGCATGAGGCAAGCAGAGTGAGAAGAGCCTGGCATTAGGGCCCACAGTGACTGTCTAGTCGGTGACCTCCCTGAACACAGCTCTTTAGCATTTCCCTTATCCTTGAGTTAAGAGGCCTCTAATTTGTAGGTGTTTTGTTGTTTTGTTTCATTTTGTTCAGTTTAGCCAAGTCACTGAGAGAGTCTGGCAGGGCCATTGCCCAAGTTTGTAACTGAAATTGGATAATCTGACTTTGTATTCAATTTGCACATGTTCCTCTTATTTCTCCTTTTAGAAAAATCAATAAATGAATGAGGGGAAAACAGGTTTAGTCATATTATTATGGCAACTGAATATCCTAAAACATCCAATTTCTAGAACAGATCCAACTTCAAATATCTCATCTCATTCCCCAATTGTATGTTAGGTCAGTATTCCCTGGTTTTTATTAAGGAGATATGCTTTCCATGGCTAGCATAGTATGGAAGGAAGCCTTTTTGAACATCAATTTTTGGTGAGGCAGTTAGAATTGGAGAGGAGATGGTGTGTGTGTGTGTGTGTGTGTGTGTGTGTGTGTGTGTGTGCGTGCGTGCACGTGCAGGTGTATACATGTATATGTATGCATATATGCATACATATCTAGCTATCTCTCTTTATATCTGCATAAAGTCGAATTTTGTCCTCATCATGCTCTCATTGCAAAAATGGAGAAATTGATGCTTGCAATTTTCTCTGGGTCTACTGCCGTTGAGTAGCTGAGGTGAGATTCCAACCATGCAGTCTGGCTTTAAAGTCTGTGGTCATTATTCTTAGTCTTCCCCCATCCTCAAACTTAATTTTTAAATGTAAGCTTTCTTTCTTTACCTAGGCTTATTCCTATTGAGAACATGCTCCAGGCTCCTGGTCATCTGACTACAGATGCTAGGTGAAACAGTAACGTACCTTGTCCACAGCCCCCTGCCTATTTGCCCAGACTCCTGTCCTTCCTAGTCCTTTCCTAACTCCTTACATTCTTGCTCCAGGGAGATGTGAAGTCAAACACAAGACACCTGAGCTGGTGCCTGTCTGAAGAGTCATGATTGATTGCCATGCTCTAATTACTGGGAAGGTTTAGGAGTGGGTGAGAATAGAGATGATCACAGATCAGTTAGAAAGAGATTTGTTTCTCTTTCTGCTGCTCCCCTGCCATTTGCAAATGCCTGTTGGTTTCCTTTCAGCCTGTTTGTGATGAAGAATCCTGCTGACACTTGGTGGTGTGAAGAGCCAAGTGTTGTGCCTACATTTCCACAGGTAATTTAGCTGTGGATCCAGGGGAAGATCATCTGCATTTACAAAAACAAGGCTTTCCATAACCTTTTAAAAATATCTGTAACAATTGCCATAACAAAAATAAGGTAAAATTTTCTAGTGAGAACATAATCGATGAAATACTATTTTGTTTTTTATTAATCTGTGCTTCGACTATCAGGTTTTCAGTTACTTTTCATCTTCTCTTAAACATACAGGAAAACTATCTGATGATATTTAATAACCAAAAAGATAAACATAGCATTTAGGTATTTTATTTAGCTAAATTCAGGTATTATTATTAAAACCTTTACATATGTCATGGAGAGAAGAGTTAAAATTAAATTGTTCTAAGGAAAGTAACTACACAGGTTCACAAGATTCAAAATTGTAAGAGTGACCTCTAGTGACTATGTAACTGCTTAAATCTTTACTACAACTCAAAAATGTGTGTGCAGTGTGAACATGCAAAGAAAAAGAAAGCATACTTTCTTTATCATTATTCACTTTGAATTTAATAGTTAAAATAATACAATTATATTGATAAAACATCAATATTTTCCCTGTAAAATATGTATACATTTTTCTATTCATCTTCAGTTCAAATCAGTGAGCCTGTATTGTGAACCTACTGGATGCAAAGTACCATGAAGTTCCATGTACCATGAGGATAAAGAAGCACAGAATTCCTCATGATTTTTATGGTACTCATAGACTTATAAGGAAAAAGACAAGCAAACCAGACCATTGCAGAGCATTGGGGCTGAAGGTGTAAGTGTGAGAACGGAGTGTAGTGAGTGTGTCTCCAAGAACAGAGTCATTGTATAATGGCTGCGTGGCCATCCCCGAGGTGGGTGGGTCAGAGCAAGATTTCACCAATGGGAAGAGAGGGAGCAGCTCTATCTGGCCATGGACACGTGCAAGCAACAGGAATCTGTGTAAGAACCACAAGTATTTCAGCAGGGCTGGAGCATCTAGAGCTATCAAGATGTGTAAAGTAGGTTTGAGACACAGGCACAAGATAGCTCTGGAAAGGACCTGTGCACCGTCTTTTGGCATTCTGCTGAAAGCAGTGGAAATAGACTTAAGCAAAAAAGTAATGTCAATAGACATGTATTTTGGAAGAATTACCTGGTTTCAGAGCAGGGTGTAGTCTTGAGAGCATCAAGACATGTTTCAAAAGACCAAGTTGATAGCTTCCAATATCTTCAATATGAAAATGTTATGATTCTTCTCTCATAAGATAGATTAGATTACAGATATCTGGGAAGATACTTTATTCTTTATTCAAATTTGTATTACTAGTTGACAGTATGTTTTAAAAAAGCATAGTGAATGAAAATTAGCTTTAATTTTAATGTGCAAAAGTACACTGTCATCTATGTGTACATATATGTATATATGTGTGTAAATACCTGTCCATAAGTTACAAATGCACATACTAACACAAATATTCAGATGATATTTTATAATGAAAAGGTATATATTTTGATTATATAGACATAAACATTCACGCGGATATACTAACAATATGAACCACACCACAACATGACATTTCACTTTAGAATCAAACCTTTTAAATCATCATTACATGGAGATTTTTAAGTGAACTAGAATGTAGCTGAAGAAAGTATTACATCCCGAGGTTGTCCAGATACCAGGTCAGAAATTGAAATCTAGAGCTGTTGCCCTCGTGTTGATGACCGCATCTTCTCCTTTCTGATACACTTAGTTCACCTTCTTGTGACCTGTCATAGTCTGCTTGGATTGTCATAACCAAAACCAAAGCCTCGGTGGCTTAATCAACAGAAAATTATTTTCTCACATTTCTGGAGCCTAGAAATCCAAGATCAAGGTGTTGTCAGGTTTAGTTTCTGCAGAGGCTTCTCTGGTTTGCAGATGGCCGACTCCTCACTGTGTCCTCACACGGCTTTTTGTCCATGCCTCCGCTCTCCTGGTATCTCTTCTTCTCATTGTAAAGACACCAGTTCTTATCTCATTAAGACCCTATCCTTATACCCACAATTAACTTCCAAATATAGTCCCCTTGAGGACTAAGGCTTCAGGCTGTGAATTTGAGGGAAACGTAATCCAGTCCATATCACTGCCATAAGTTTCCCTGATTAGGAAATGAAATAGCAAGAAAATAAATGCCTCTTCCAAATTCATACTTTATGGAAAAGTCTTGATCACAATCAGAAATGTGGTTTTAGGTAACAAGGAAAGCAATATATTAGAAACTGTAGTAGAGGCTGTGGTGTGTTGCCCAGATGCCCTCTTCAGAACTGAGGCACTCATTTCTCCAGCTGCTAGGAGCATTATCTGCTGACAATTCAAAGCTGAGTCCATCTCCAAAATTCCCCAAAGTGAAATGCAATCGCCTTGCCCAAAGTTATATCCCTTGATTGGTAGCAGTTCCTAACCAAAGACAAGTCAATATAGGGTATGAAGTCACGTAATATTCAACACGGATGGGACAACTCTGAAAAGGCATCTAAAGTCTGGATCTCCCCATGGTGATGACTTAATCCTTCATTGAGACTGCATTGCAGCCCATCTTCTACCCTGTGCCCAATCCTGCCTTTACTCCTTATGTCCCATACTGTGGAGCAGAGACAGAAGACTACTATTTCTGAGAAAACTAAATCTGTCTTATTTTTCTCAAGGAATGCAATTAAATTTATTTTAAACATTAAATGTCAAATAGAACTGAAATAACCCATTTTAATGCCACCAAGCCTTACAAACAGAGGGAATAGTTTACATCCATATTATGTTTTATTATTATTATTATTATTATTATTATTATTATTATTATTGAGTATTCTTTAGGTATTAGTTTGGTATTGCATTCTACTGTGATA
Source organism: Pteropus vampyrus (assembly GCF_000151845.1). Lineage (NCBI taxonomy): Eukaryota > Metazoa > Chordata > Mammalia > Chiroptera > Pteropodidae > Pteropus > Pteropus vampyrus. Next base: position 10,974,024 of record NW_011888810.1, read on the forward strand.
TAAACACCATGAGGACAGGGATTTTATTAAACTGGTTCTCTAATGTATTCATAAAAGCAAACAATATAGCTGGCGTATTTGACATACTAAAAAACTGTAGTAAAATTATGGTTTATTGTATCTTCTCTAGAAAGCACATAAAAATCTTGGTATAGCTTTGAATATAAAATTGTCACATATCCATCAAGGCATGGGTCAAAAGCTATTCTTCCATAATGTTTTTATTGCTTTATTCCAAGTTAAAGAATCAATTGTCACCAAACATTCACTCCTTTGCAATGTCTATTACTTCCTACCATGTATTGTAGTTATTTGGCTTCCTTGGCTATATTTTTAATTGGACAGAAAAGTGAGAAGTTCAAAGAGAAGAATTGTGTGTATCCCCCATTATAAGTCAAGAAAATGTGGACAAGGTTAGGCTATATGTGGATGGAACCTTTTCAAAACACAAATATGTGGCTGCACTCTGAAATCTGGAGTTCTCTATACGGTCATCAAGAAACAGAGTTTTTATTGCAATATCCCCTACTGTGTCCAAGAACAGGTTCATGTCATGTTATAGTTAACTTCTAATGGCTTTAGACATTTATCCTCCCTTCCTGTCTTAAATTTCAAATAGTGGAATTTCAGGTCTCAGAAGAGAAAGGTAGAAGTGGACATTGACTCTTCCAAGTAATGCAGCCACATCCCTGGTCGTAACCTGTTCTCAGAGCTAGTAAACCCTGCCTACCTCGATTCTGACAGTTTTATGTATCAAGGACACTGTGCAGTTTTACAGCAGGCACTTTTGTCTTCCTGATTCCAGATTCTTAAATCTAACAGATCCATCTATGTATGAAGTGTCAGGAAGGAGACAAATACAAAATTTACATGAGGAAATGCCAAATATTCTATATCAATGTCTTCTGTATTGACTTGTACTCTCATCCAATTGAGATCCATATGCATGTAGATATCCATTTTATATATATATAATTTATAGACATGTATTTACACACACACACACACACACACACACACACATCTGATACTTCTTTCTCATTCTCAGAACTGGGTGTGCCCTGCAGTATTGGTGGTAGAATCCAGCTCCTATGTCTTAAAAGCTCAATTTTCTGTAGGACATAGTTAGAATTCACTTTGACTTTCTCTACTTCTTAGTGTTTGAGAAAGTGAGCTGTTCTCAAAAATATGAACAATGATTATTTATCATTTAGTTTCCAATAAACAGACACTGTTTGTGGGACTTATGGTCATGAGAGTTCTCTTCAATATTGTCCTAAATTGTGGGGAGGTGGCTTTCATGCTCCTGCATTAAAAAGTCATTTGATGCAGGCTGCATCCTGGGAAGAGGATGTGATCTTGATAAGACAACTGTCTTTATCTGAGGCAATTCTTCAAGATGCTTGACAGCTGATGGCTGTCAGCTGACAGTGATGCCAGTAGCTGAGGAATAAGTCCCTTTGTCTCAAAGGGAGATCTCAGCAGTGTTCCACATGGTATGTACATTTGGTAAGGTGTCAGATCCTGTAAATAGTGGAAAATATCTTAATACATTATTATTTGCAAATACATCATAAGAAAATCTGGTGACTTTTCTGTGAGAACAAGATCATATTCTCAAGGTGTGATCCTAGAAACCACCACTATGGGGAACATGTTGAGTGCTTATTTAAAATGTTTACCCTCATAAATATGGAATAAAAATCCCTGGGGATGGGGTCAAGGATATTCTATTAATTAGCACCTTTTCCAAACCAGATGAAACAGACTCTCCTAAATTTTATGGAAAAGGGAGATATGTAAGGGGGAGTTAAAGGCATCTTTACTCATAGTTGTGTGTGTGTGTATGAGTGTGTGTATATGTGTTTTGAATGAATAATTCATTTTAATAATGTGACCCATTAATTTAAGAGTATGTGGTGTTTTAAAGCTTATTTTAATGAACAATTTTGACATTTTCAAGATTTGAGATATATCTTTGTTAAAATAGGTTTTTAATGAGTGTTGAAAAATCTTTTAAAGTAGAGTAAATCCATTGGAGTATAAAGCATTTAGCAATTTAAGCATCTGTAAGCAACCTCAGATATCCAAAGTCGTTTGAAAGGCTTTAGACAAATGAGAATTTGATTGAATGGTAGACAAGAGTGAATAGCCAGCTAGTGACACCAGCTAGTGATAACCTAGAATCTATCTCACAAAATGGTTTTGTGCATGGGGACTATCAGAGGTGATATAAATGTCATCCTTCAAGATAGGCCATTATTTTTTTTTTAATTGTCACAGTAAATCATCTTCATTATCATTAATATCTTCAATCTATCAGCCCCCTTATGTCACATACCAACTCAATGCTCATGACTCCTTTATGTATCCATTCCTAACATATCTTCTAGAATCCAAATTTATTAATTCTAATATATATTTAAAATGTCCACTTAGATATTGTGTAATCTCCTGAACGTTATCATGGTTAAAAGCAAACCTTTTATTCTCTATCGCCATCTCCCAAACCTGTTTATTTGCTAGTCTCCTCCATTTTAGTAAATGATGTCATCATATTGAAATTGCTTAAACTAGAAACTCGGAAATCAACTTTGATGCATTACTACTTCAAAACTTTCTTACACCTAAAATACTGGAATAACCTCCAATTTGTCTCCCTTTCATTCCTCTCCACGCCACCCCCATATTTTCTCCCCTCAGCAGACAGTGCAATTTTTAAAAACCATCAAAGGCTTTTCATCATATTATATGTTTTATAGCATGTCAATGCCTGCCATAGCCTATAAGTCTCTACTTGGTAGGACCCATGTTCATCTTCCCAAATCTTTTGTCATTCTTTTCTTTGGTCATTCTTCAAGGTACACTGACATTCTTATTGATTCTAGAAAATGAAACAAAACAAAAAGTTAAGTCCTGTCTTGGGAACTTTCTTCCTGCTGTCTTTTTTCTTCCTGGTATGCTCTACCTGCAGATCTTCTCTAGAAGGGAGTCTTGTTACTCTTCACACATCTTTACAAATGTGACTTTTCAGACCGTCTTTCCCCTGACAACCCAATCTAAGTTAGCCTAGTTACTCACCCTCGCCATTTTTCTCTTACACAGCACCTTGTTTTATTCATTATATTTACCACTATATAATTCATTATTGTTTATTAATTTACTAATATTATTTTTCTCCCCAGATAATACAAACTCCACAGAGCATGTATCTTGCTTAACTTCTTGACCACTGTGTTTTCAGCTTTAGGAATAGTACTTTGCCTATTGTAAATGTTCTGCAAACATTTTTGAGTTAATAATAATCATGACAATAACAATTGATAACATTTATTAGACACACTATGTACCATTATGAGCAATTTTAATGCACTACTTCATTCTATTTTTATATGACTTTAGGAGACACCACTATGCTAAGGAGAAAATTATAACTGTAAGAAATTATAGTTTTATCCTGTATAAGTTAATAACTTTATGTGTGACTTTATTTATAATATAATTAAGGACATGAGGGGTCACTAATTTTTAATAACATTTACATTATTGTGTGGTGAAAAAGAATAGGCTAGAGGAGTAGTTGTTAATTGGAGTATTTATATAGAATCTGCATGTGTTTTTTTGTATATGTCAAAAATGTACTTAATTGAAGCAAATTGATCAATGCCTGGAAGTAGAAAATCTGTTAGTCACATACAGATCTTTTGATAATAGAGTTTATTTAAGACATTTAACCACAGTTGTTGTGGAAAATAATTTATGGAGAAGGTAATCATTGGTTATAGGACCTCATGGAACAGTACTGTTGGAAAACAAGTTAAAACACATTATGATGGATTATTGATGGTAAATATATCATCCAGTACTTAGTTACTAAGTTTAACGTTTCTACAACTTGGAGCTATGACAATTTATCAGAAATACCCCATTGGACATAAAGTATCGAGGCAATAGAATTATAACTAAGTTATCAAAATAGGACTGCTTAAATTTTATATTTAGAGGCTTAATAAAGGAAGCATCGTATGGCATTTTGGGGATACCTATTCTTCATGACTATTCAATCAGAAGAATTGTATGACCCTCCATGTTGGCCTTGTAATAAAAGGTAAATTAGTACCACTGAGTTGGACTAAGATAACAAGAGTTTCAAAGTCAGAATTTCTGACAGGTTTCCTGAGTACTAACTAACTATACTTAGCATCGTGCTGCCATTCCAAATCTGTTAAATATGAAGTGTAGTTCATTGATTCCAGCACATGGATTGAGAAATTTAAGAATGCTATGGAATAATTAAACTTAAACACTGTCTTTTTTTTTTTTTTTTAATCTGAGTAAGAGCAATAAATTTGCCTTAATCCAAATAGAATCTGGGATTAGGTTCAAGGAGAGAAATAACTAAACTGTTTTGATCTGGATGCCTCCTTCACTTTAATTTTTTTCTTGTGATATTTAAAATTGATTAAGTAGATATTAATAATAGAAAAGACTTACCCCCTACTAAATTCTATATCCTTTCAACCATTCTGTTTGGTAGATATCATGATCTAAATTTTTAAAAGAAAAAATAAAGACTCAAGTAATTAAGTAAATTCCCAAATAGAATATAAAACTGAAGTTCAAATCCAGGTCTTCGTACTTTAATTCCAGTGTTCATTAGAAAGCACGGGACCCCAATCTGTGGTATTCCTTTGTTTATTTTCTATCTCACTTCTTCTACTTCTGTTCATATAAATTCAGTGCCACAGTACGTAGTGATCATCACAATGCCAGAGCCTTACAAGGTACCAAAGACATGAAAGACATAAGAATGCAGTTAGATCTGATTCATAAACTTGGGTCAAGAATTAGATGCAATCGTTTTTTTGTAAAATGCTAAGGTTATTAACTAAGTTATGTATTACTATATTACTTATATTACTATAAGTTAAGTTATAGTAATGTTCAACAAATCTTTTCATTTATTTTCTATATTGTTGTTGTTGTTGTTATTATTATTATTATTATTATTATTCAGACACTATTCCTGCCCTTGAGGAATTTAAATTTAATGGAAATAACAAATAGAAATACAAATAAAATTATTATAGATAAGGATTTTGTTAAATGTAAGAGGTGCTATAAGTTTAGAAAATAATTCTTATTTTGCTTAGGAGATATCTTAAACTTTGATTATGATTTAGCTGAGTAGAGAACAAGGAGGCCTCAACATTTGAACTTTCTTGAAAAAGAAAATTTTGGGATCCTAAATCAAATGGCCATTGAAGTTATGAAGCTGATGCTGAGCAGATGGCAGTAAAAGATCCCTTTCTAGGAGATTAATACCCTCCCTCTTCCATGCAGGCCATCAAAGCTCTTGAGGGTGATAAAGCTCTCAGCAGAATCCAAATCCATTCAAAAGTGTCGTATTTCCCTGTAAGAGGGGACCAAAAAGAGGAAACACCGTGGTGGTCCACATGGATTCCTCTCTATTAAGGTACCCTTTAGATCTAAAATAGTCTGTCCCTGATTCAACAGGGAGGCTTGTTCTGTGGCTTCATAGAAGCAATGACTTCATTAATTCCTGTTCTGGACACTGCCTCTGTGAAACTGTCAGGCATTAAATTGTTTGATCTCAGTCTTTCCTGTCCCTGCCCAACCATGGTGACTCGCAATGATTTTTTTTTTTTTTTCCTAGTCTCAGATTAGTTCAGCTAGGATGAATCTGATTTTCACTTAAGTCTGGCTGATTTCCTCCTGTGAGCCGCTGCTGGGTCTGCTGGGTCTCTGCCAAGGACGCTTCCTCACCTGGAATCCTGTTCAGAGTTTCAGGCACAAAGTTGGCAGCTCAGATGTTTGTAGTCATAGTAACTCCAAGGGAAGATTAGGGAAGTACACATGTGAGGATATCTGGCCATGTCAATGTGAGGCTATATTTCTTGATTCATCCTTCTATTCACTGATTTATCTTCAAAATATTCATTGCTAGTCCCCTATGTGTTCTACAGTGTGTTTGATACTGAAAATGCAGAGTTGAAAATTATTTAGGTGCTGCCTTTGAAGAATCATTCTTTGTCATTATTGAGACTTCTACAAGCCAACCTCTCTCTAGGTAGGTCCTTAAAATGCAGAGAGAAGATGAATACAACTTGATGTTTATCCATACAGTATATGTTCTCTAGAAATCCATTAAAAATTAGCACCCACTAAGCATAGGCCTTCATGCTCAGTGCCATATAGATTATTTTTAATCTACCGATCTCGACAGATATAAAAGCAGACAATTCAATACAAGAGAAACACCACATAAGTCTAAAGCAGTGGTTCTCAATCAGGGACTGTTTTGTTCTACCAGGCAAAATATTCAGCAGTGTCTGGAGACATGTTTATTTGTCACAGCTAGATCGTGCTACTAGCATCTAGTGAGTATAGGATAGAGTTGCTGCTAAACATCCTACAACCCACAGGACAGTTCCCTAGTGCAAAGAGTTCTCCCACCTCAAATGTCAGTAGTGCCCAGGTTGAGAATCTCTGTGTCTATATAGACGCATACACACAGCTAATGAGTACAAAGGAAGGTTTAAGTCACAGTCCCGGGGACAAGAAAAGTCTGTCCAAAGGAGAGGGCATTCCAGTTTGGTGATTGTAGATTTCATCACAAATTAGTATGAGTGCCCTTGACTCTGAAACATCTTAGAATAAATACTGAGCAACAGAAAATCCTTTTTTGTTTATCCACACTAAAAATTCCTAGGGAATCTTTTCCCATATGATTTTTTAGATATTTCTAACAGCCCTGTGAAAGATGCAGAGCAGATACAATTTTTCTGTGGAACTTAAAACTCATTGTGTTTTGTTTATTTATATCTTTCATTCTTCTGTCACTACTGTTAGTAAATGACATTGCTCATCAAGCCTAATAACTGTCTGAAATAAACCAGTTTACTCTAGCAGCAAAGAAGAGAGAGGAGAGCTATCAGGAATTCTTCACAAGTAAAATGATACTGTCCTGTTGGACAGAAAGTTACATTCGGGGGTATTAAAGGTTAGAGGCCTTGTGCATTTTATTTTTCTACCTCACTAGAGTCCTGCATTCCCACAGCACCCTGATTAAATAGTATGGCAAACCCCATCATTTGGCATAGGGACGATTCATTGACTGATCAGATCCTTGAAAAGGGTGTTGATCAAAGCCCCCTTAAAAACTGGCCAAGAAAGACACAGAATTATGAAAACATTTGCCAAGAAATTGAATACAGAGAGAATGGGATTGAGCTTTATTAGACATCTTGGAGATGGGCCTCCCACCTGCAGGCCGTGCCCGCATTCATTGGGTGGTTAACTCTGCTGACACTTTGCACCAGCTAGAGGTTTGCCTGCTGCTCTGCTTGACCACTTGACCATTTTTAGCTCTTTCCTTTCCAAACAAACGACCCAGCGCTGCTTATTCTACATTCTGAACATTTATTTCCCTGATCTGTTCTTTAATCCCTCCTGTCCAGTGCACACCTAGTTTTGGCCACTATCACCTTGTTTTCTGTACCCATCTAACATGCAAACTGTTACATACCTACTATATTTATCTAAATTTACAAACTTAAATGCATTTATTTAAAAAGAACCCTTAGATTCCAATCATGAATGGAAAACTAGCTCAGAAAAGAAAGAAGAAAACTTTAAAGTAATTAATTACAAGTTAAGTAAAATAAAAGGAGTTGTTGAGTTCTAGTTGGAAACCATTTCCTAGATGTCAACTCCGACTGCTGAGAGGTGGTTAGCAAATTTTAGAGAGGTGTGAACAGCCACCACCAAACTGGGACCTTCTATTTTGTGTATTGTAGAGGACTGAAATAGCAATGAAAAGGAAAACTCATTATGTAAATGGTGTTATTTTTGCACCCTGTAACTTATCTCATGCCTTACCAGTGGTGTGGATACTTCGTTTTGGGAAATAATCATTCGCGGCTTGTCATCTTAGCCTAGACCCTGGCAAAGCATTTAAATTGGTCCCTCTGCCAGTATTTCTCCAAAATGTCAACCACACTAGGGGCCCATGTGACTTTTCCACAAAGGTTGGAATTTTATTTTTTCTTATTTACCTTTTATAACTTCAATATCTAGTTCAGTGGTCGCATTGCATAGTATGTATCGCTAATAAAATTTGTTACACAAAACTAGACTTTTTAAAAATTTTCTGAAAGGTATGATTCAAGTCACTAGAAAACAGGCATCAGAGGAAGATTAAAAGGCATGAATGTAGTTTTTCTTTTTTTCTTTTACTTTAGCCTACAGTAATAACTAACATTTATAATATAAAACTTACGATATTTATAAAACAGTGGCAGGAAGTATTCTAAGTAGTTGCATATTTTAACACATAAAACACATCAGAAAACTTGGGTACAATGAAGTTAAGAATCTTGCCCAACATTTCATGCATAGTTAGTGGCAGAGCCAGAGTATTGCTGAATTTGAACATGGTCAGGCTTCTGAATTAATGTGTTTAGCTATCTTTTGAGTAGTTCAAAGTTGAATCCATCCTATTAGAATTTTTGCTTTGGTTAGGTACAGATTTACTATATTTAAATTCTTGTTGGATTTAGATAGAATGCGACACTGACACAGAGCACCAATTCTGTGTAAAATGCACACAAACATATATTCAAGTTTCTGTCAATTAGGTTAGAAGTGGACCTGCTAGTAATTAAAATATTTAAAAAAAAAACCATAGAAGAGAAGGACAAGAAGGAAAGAGTAGCTTTAATAAATTTTATATGAATAGTACCTGACTTTTTATATTATAAGGTAGAGTTGTTTTCACATGTTGGACATTAATTCTATAAAATACCATTGGGTTCTGAAATACGCTTTGTGTGAATTCTATAAAATGGTCTTTTGTGGCTTGTGCTAGATGTGAAAAAAAAGAATTACATGTTTTCAGGCCCATCTTGAAAAGAGTTTATAATATCAACAATTCCTCTTTCCCATTTTCAGAGGATAAGGAAATCTAGTTTTCCTCTCAAGACACAGCATGTCACAAATACTAGACTAAACATTTGGAAATAAAGGTGAGCTCCAAGGAGAGCACTGAGCTTCCAAAGGCCAATTTGTACACCCTTTCTTGAGCATTATTTTCTGACAGACATCAAAAGATGCCTTTCTCCAAAAAGAGGAACTTATTTATTTGGGTTGTCTGCTGTAGACTTGTTTGATGTTTCTTTGGCTCTTGATCTTTGTTACAGTGAGAGAGAGAAAGAGAGAGAGAGAGAAACCTTATTAAATTGGTAAAGTTCTGACTGCAATTTGGGAAAAGAGTATGCTTTAACCCAGCTAGAAGTAGAGGCCTACCTTAGTTTGCCTTTCTCTGGCTTCCATAGGTCTTTGCTGTGGGCTCTACTCCACCTCTTGCTGTTGACACAGACCCTCATGGTCCCTGACACAATGCTAGCAAAGGCAGGAAGATGTAATGCTTTCAACACATTTTCTACCCTCTTTGTGAATCTCTAGAGCATTAAGTTACTAAGTCATATGTAGGTTTTAGAGACCCAGAGTTGCTTACCAAACTCTGGATCATCAGAATTGACTCATACCAAGGCTGGACTGAGTTCCTAAACTCTTCCTTAATCCATGGATTTAGCCTAGTTAGGAATGATCTCCTAATTTTTTCTTTCTTTCCTTCTCTCTCTCTGTATCTTTTTCAATCTGCTTATCTCTTTCTTTCACTGGTGCATTTATTTAACAAACATTTTTGACAGCTATTCTACCATTATCCATGGAGAACCATGGGGTATAGTTGGGAACAAAGCAGATACCCAGGCCCTTGTAAAGCTTCAAGATAGAAGTGAATAATGATTATAGCAAAAATAATAATAATAATAATAATTAATCTGTTAAGAGTACACTAAATACTATAAAATGGAAGCTCAGGAGCGGTTATCATAACATTCGACAAGGGTTTACTAACTTAGCTTGTCGAGTCAAAGAAAGCATCCCTGTGGAAAGCTGTGACCTAGCAAATGAGTGCAAATTATCAGTAAAAAAATGAGAGAACCAGTTAGAAGGGAGGAAAAAATATGCAAATATGCTCAGGTTCCTTTATTTATGTATTCACTCAGTAAAAATTGATTAAGTGTCCACTTGATGTTGAGCACTATTAGATTCTAGAAACTTTGAAGTGAACAAGTTGAGAAATTACCATTTCTTTTGGAGCTAAAATTCTAGTGAGGAAGAAAGAAAGTAGACAAACAAACGAGGAACTGATGACATTTGGGGCACTGACTTTTGTCATGAGGGAAATTTATATTAGGGGTATGTGACAGGCAGTGTTAACAGAGGAAGAGCAAAGAGGAAGCAATATGAGACAGGTAGGTTTAGAAAAACCTCTCTGGGAGATAACTTAAGCTCAGAGGTGAGTGAGAATGTAGTTTAGTATGATCAGAGTGGAGAACACCAAAGGCATAGAGATACAAGATTAGTCTGAAGATGTAGGTGAGAATAGATGCTGTAGCCTTTTGGGTACTAGTGAATTTTGAATAGTATCCTAAAGGCAATAAGCAAGTATTAAAAGATATTAAACAGGGACATCACATGATCACATTTGCATTTCAGAAAATAAATAAAAAAAGATTTTCTTGTAGAGTAAGAGTGGATGTTAAAACCTCTCCTACACTGCAAACGGGAGTATAAATACTAGACACTGATTTTCCCTACTACTCAAGTTGAACATACCTGTAACCAGGTCACTCTTTAGGTATGTTACCCAACAGAAATGCATGCATATATGCACCAAAAGAGATGTGCAAGAAATTCATAGCAACATTATTTGTACTATCTCCAATCTAAAAACAAACCAAATGCTCATCAAGAGTAGAGTGGATAATTTGATATAATCATATAATAGAATATTTTGCAGCAATGAGAATAAACAAATTACTGCTATATACAATGTTGAGGAATCCGACAAAGCATTAAAGAAGCCACACATAAAAGAATGCATGTTGTATAATTTATTTATATAATTTTGAATTCAAATCTACAGTGTTTAAACTCAGGATATTGGTTGTCTTTGGGGAGGAGAATGGAAATATCTTTGCAGAAGTATCTTCTGAGTACTGATCCTGTTCTATTTCTCAATTGTGACAGAAGTGTTATACCTGAAGTTCAAGTTGTAAATTTCTATTTGTGCATTTTCATTTTATATTTTATAATTCAATTTAAAAGCAAACAATAAAAGATTTTAAAAACAATGGCAGTAGTCCAGGTGAGGACTTATATTCCAGACCAGAAGGTATAAGAATAAGTAGATTAAAATGATATTATGCAGAAGTGGAAAAGCTTCATGATTGATCAGTGAGGAATCAGGAAGAGTCAGATAATTTACAGAATTTTTCCCTTAAACTTATTCTCTCTCTTTTTTGCAAGCTTCTGAAAAGTGTGTCTATAACTTGTTCTGATTATCCTCATGGCACCTAGCACTACAATTGGCATGGAATAAATGCTCAATAAATGTTGAATTAATAAACAAACACCATCCTTCTTGTCAGTGGGGGGAGAGTCTCCCACTTGGTATCAGACGATAAAGAGAAGTTGGAAAGCAGGACATTCAGCTGCAGTGCTCTCTGTTACCTCAACCAAAGGAAAAAGAAATGAAAGTAGAGTTGTTTTGAACAGCCATGCCAATGCCCTTCTTAGGTCTCACGGGCACAGCAGTGAGTTCTGACACAGCGTGGGAGGCCATCTATTGACAATTGTCACTGATCCTCAGCCTTTAAAGTTTTTGGTGGAGAGCCAAGATGAAGTAAAAATAGCATCATTTTATTCTAAGTCTGACTGATGAGAACAGTTGCATAAAGGTTTCATGTTAAGCGCATCATATAATACTCTTTGTACGACTTTGGTTTAGTTTGCTAGACTGATTAAATTCCACTTACCAGCAGAGAAAATAATTGGTATTTATATGTCTGAAGTTGCTGTTTCCGTCTGTCCTATACAATGTGGCTATTTCTGGAGAGAGAGAGAGAAAGGATATACCCAGGGCTTAACCATTGGTTTATAAATGGTCACCAAGAACTAATAGAGATTAGGTTGCAATGTAGAGTACAGTCAGGTTCAGTAGCACTGCCTGCCTCTGAGCTGTTCCACATTGCCCTCTTTTCTGCCCTGTTTAAAGCTTCCAACAGTCAATTCTCAAAACATTTCTTTTTTCATTATGGTAAGTGGAAGGTTTTCTACAATACATTAGATGCTTAACCACTTTCTTGAAATGTGAGTACTTAGAGAAATCAACTATTTCTTTTAAAACAGAAGAATCTGAGGTTTGTGGTTATAAACAAACATTTTCCAAAGTAGAGCAATGTCAAGGCCATGGGATTTTGAGTGAGGCCCACCATATTTTACATCTGCACTTTCCCTTATCACAGACATGTGACACCAGCAAAGGCATTTAGCTGCGAGGGCCTTGTTTTCCTTAGCTGTGAACAATGAGAGTAATATGTACCTAATAGTTTTGTTAGTACTTTAATATTGAAAAAATGCATATTTAACCCCTAAATGATTCCTAGCATTACATAGCTTTACCAGTTTCCTTTGTCCCTATCATAGTACTGGATTATGATTCACATCTGTGGGCAGTTGTGTTTTCTTCTACATCAAAAGGCTCTAACTTGTTTTACTTCGGGAGTATTATAATTAATTTTAAAGTTTTGTTTCCAGTTATCATTTTCTCATTATCAACAATAATTATTATCACTGTGTACCAGTGGCTGTTGGTATTCCCACTGTAGTTCCCTAATCTACTGTGAACTCAGGCATCTACATTCACAGAAACTGTGTGTAAACTATGAGCAGAGTCTGGATTTGTGCCTGAGGTGCCCTCGTGAGTGTAAGCTTGGACTCTTGGGGTTGGTCCTTTGTGTCATGTCACTTGGCTGCTCAGAGTTCAGATTTGCATTCTTGAGGATTCTTACCTGATAAGCGAGGCCTTGTTGATAAGTTTTGGAAATTCTTTATTATGTGCATGAGGAATAGAAGGTTCTTACAAATGTGTGTAGAAGTGGATCACAACTATCCTTAAGATAAGACTATGGTGTGTTTGGGGAGAAGAACACTCTGCTATGCTCATTTGAAGGAGATTCCAAGGTTAAGAATAATTTCACGTTTACTCTGTTAAAAGGGAAAGTGACTAAAACCAGTTTTACCAATCAGGGGAAATGAGCTCATGATGGATCATTTAATAGAATAATTTGATTGGGGCACTAGATGCAAAGATATTGTAAAAACTAAAAGGCCAAACAGGTAGTAATTGGGATAGTAATAACTAGAAGTTGCTAACATCCCTAAGAATGAAGGGACAAATGGCATGTTCTAGTGCTGAGGATATGGTTCCACCTAATGGTAGCTTGAAATCTCAGTGGTAGGACCTCTCTGTCTGGAAAAATATGCAATAACAGAAAATGCAACCCCACCATCGGCAGTGCCTCCCAATGTGTGTGTGGTGATGGGAGACAGGAAGGGTAGGTTTATGGATAGAAGGAGAGAAATAGCCTGGCCTCCTCTCATCTGATCCTCACATTTCCTGCCAGGGTATCCCATTGCCTAAATAGAACCAGAAGTTGGCTTAGTGAATATAGTTTGCAGGGATCCAAGCAGAGCAAGTAAAGAGAAAGGAGCAGGTCTGAGAGCAAATAGGCCAGCCGACTGGTGAAATATAATTGGTTGTAATCATGGGATAATATTTGGGCAAATTCCTATGGGAACTATGTTAAAAGATGCAGCATGTCAGGGAAATAAGATGGCAGAGTGGAAACCAGGGTTGTCTCAATGATTCCTCATGAATAGATGAAAACAAATGCTTTGGATTTCCATTTTGTGCTCAAGTTGCTCTTCATCCCTTTGGTGTGGTCAGAACTCAGTCCAGGAGAACAGAAACTATGTTCATGACCTTAATTCTGTTAAATGATTGATGCTAACACATCCCTGTCTGCGGACGCACCAAGAGAGAAGTTTCTGTTGGTCTACAGCCTCTTTCCTTCAGATTCCCAATCTCCAGAGTATACTTAAAGCCACAAACCTGGCAGAACACCCAGGAAAAGCAATTAGTTCATTTAAGACACGTTTAAATATGTTGAATAAACAATTCTGTGTCTTCTGTGGGGCCTATTACACTTGAGCTCGAGAAGTACTTATTAATAATTTTTTGGTTAATATCTACTTAAAACACTCTAAATTAACATTTTAAAATAAGGCTGAGTCCAAAGGGCAGAGGGTTGGCAGGCAGATGATGAAAGAAGCTGAATCTCAACATTCCTCTAGAAAGCTGAGGTTTATAGGGGATTGGTTTTGGCCTACTCACTGGAAACTTGTTTGGAGAGCCTTCTAATACTAAACCACTTCTGACTGTGCCCAGGATTTGGGTACGAGGCACTGAATTAGCAGTTATTGTTGGAAAGAAACATACTTCGGCTAAGATTCAGAAATACAGATGAGATGCCAATCTTGCCTTTACTTAGCTATGTAACCTTGAGTATGACACTTAACATTGCTGAGGTTCGGAATATAGGGAGGGGGTTCAGCGGAGAGGTAGATGTGTGTGTGCTGGCGGGAGGTAGGAGGGGTAGATTTACTGAGAGCAAAAAATGAAAGTCTTCTTCTACTACAGTGGACATCAATCCTTCCTGCTGTGCCAGTGTCCTTGAAGACATGTGTGAGGGACACAGAGATGTGATTAGACTATGGCATTTGCTACAACTAGTTATCCTATCAGCTTGATCATATTAACCGTGGTCCCTAACCTTCTCTTGACTTTTTACTTCTTCAGAAATAACTTTAGATGGGTAATAAAACCTTAAAATATAGTGAGTAAGGTTATAATCTCAGGAGTCAGATAAATATAGGCACAAATCCAAGTCCACGGCAATGTGACCTTAGGTAAGTTACAAAATGTTGGTAAGCCTCTGTTTCCACATCTGTAAAATAGCAAAAATAATAGCTTCTACCTCAATGCTGTATGCACTAGTTGAGGGGGAAAAGGCATTAAAGGTCTTAGTATAGCACCTAACAAAAAGCCTCAGTCAAATCTGGATGTTAATGCAATTGTGAATTATTAATATTTTAATCAATGTAGTTATTTCTGTCCAGCTCATGGTCTTTAACCATTTAGCCTTCTCCTGTGTGATACTTTTCACCTGGACTGTGTTTCCAGCTACTTGATGATTCTTAGATGTGGAATATGATAAGTCCTCAAGAGCCCTTTTTGAGTCAGATCTCCCATTCAGGTCCTAAATATTTCCATCTCTTTTCTAGGTATACTAAGCTGGATTTCTCAGGGAAAAATAATTAAGAAAAAGATTTATGAGAATTTAATTTAATCTGGAGGAATTTTCAGAAAAACAGTAGGAAAGTGGGAAGTGGGAATAAAAGAGGTCACACAAGGGCATGGTATCAAAGTCTTGGGGTTGGAAGTGTTGGCTTGGCCCTATAGGTGAGCTCTAATGACAGTATAGATTACACACAAGTGAGCAGGTAATTTGGCTCCCTGAAAGTACTGAAATTATTCCAAACAGCGAGATACTGGCTGTATTATTGGATGACGGGTGGTCCCAGGTGCTTGAAGCTCTCTCTGCACTAAGGCAAGGTAGCTGTTGACAGCCTGAGGGAAAGCTCCGTACTGAGAATCATTGATGCTAGCTGTAATTAGTGTGGCACACTTGGAATTTACATACAATAGTAGATCCTAAGCATTCTCACCACGCACATAAAAAAGTTGGTTATGGGAAATGATGAATGTGTTAGTTATATTCACTTTGTCAATCATTGCACAATGTGTGTATGTATGATCCTGGGAACATTGGTGGCATCCTTCATAGCAGCAGTACTAATATTAACGAATTTCCCTGAACACAGTACTTTGCCCTTTGTACTTCCACCCTCGTCTCATTTAGTTGATATATGGTGAAGATGAATCTTATTTAACACATGTGCATATACACACACACATAGACATAAATATCTTTAAATTTATGTTTAACAATCCATGATAATTGATTTTTCCATGAAAGCAGGCCATTTAATGATATTTATACAAATTTATTTGTGCTATAGTGCTTCAAAACAGCAAAAACATCTTTGATAAAATGTATTTTTATTTAAAAGTTTTAAATCTCTGCTGAGTCATGACAGCTCAATTTTCAGAAGTTTGCAAGGGTGGATTGCATAGAAAATTCCAAAGACGTGAGAAGAGAATGCATATCTCTCCTTGAGGGAAAGGAACGTTTTTAACAGCACTTGATAGTTACTGTTACCTTGCTTATTAGAACCTCTTCTCAATAACATCACAGCCACTGTCGATTTGCAATTACACGTGTAAACAGCTGAGTAAAGAATACCTGGATTTCCGCCATATGTTGCTCTCTCTTCAGCTCCTGCTGATCATTCGAATCTCTCACAGCAAGTTATGGATCAAAATTGGATGTGGATATAATGGACCTCAGAGTTCCTCATTTATCAGTTGCTAGAATGAGGAAAGATTTGAGAAACACCTGAATTCCTGACATCCATTGAATCTGACATGTAAATAAAGCAAACTGTCGCAACCAGTATCGTATTCAGCTCCTTTAGCCATTAATGCATCACCTTCTTTCACGGGAAAAGAGGACAGTGGGATCTTGCTTCCTGATTCCTGGAACCCCGGCCTGCATTTTTTTCATATGAGTTAAGACGTTTTGGTTGCCTAGATACAGCTGAGCTTGTGAAAAAATGTCACTGAGCTGCTGTCATGATGGCCATTTTATTACCATGATTTATAAATGGATTATCTGTGAAAATGGTTCTAGTTTTAATCATGCCCCCTGCAGGAAAAGACCTGTTCTCATTGGTTTGTTTCAATGACACATCCAGCTACTCTGATATTTTTACAATGGTTGGCAGATGCTTTACTGCAAATGATATCCATCCTCCAGAAAGATTTAGTTAACTTCTAATATCATTAACCTCGGGATATGTATTCTGCCCACTCCTTGTCTTACTTTAGATTTCTTCTTTTGGGGCATCAAACTCCCCTTAGCTTTCCATCCCATTTTCCTCTAATTCTGTTTCAAGAAGGAAGCAATCAACAACAATAAATTGCTTCCACGGTGTTCCACATATGGGAATCAGTCTTTAATGTTTCATAAGAAATAGGTGTCAAATGGACAGTGGGCAAGGATGCACAATTTCTTCTATTTTGTGCTTCAGCAAGAGAAAGGTGATATTTTGCTGATGTGCCTGTAATCTATCATATTATTACCATAATTCATTGAGTCTGTATTGCATGCTGGTAGCATTACCTGTATTGATCCTAATTCTCAAAACAACCTTTCAAAGAAAGGATCATCATCTTCACTCGCAGTCACTCAAGAGTTAACTTTGTTAAGTGCCATAGTTCAGTGGCAACAGTGAGATTCTGATCAGGTTTCTAGAATCCTAACCTTTTCTTATTTTCATTATTATAATGTTTGTTAAATATAGAGCAGTAGGCCCATATACTCTTCAGAGTTCTACTTCCCCAACTCCCTTGGGAAAAAAGTTTTTAAAAAATTTTAAAAAGCTATACATTTCTGTGAAATAGTCGTGAGGAATCACTGTATACACCGATGTTCTGGGAGGCCCTACTTTCTGTAGACCATTTTGTTTCTTTCCCCACATGCAAATATGTGTTTGATTAATACTTGCTAACCAAAGCCTGTGCATAAAATTTTAGAAAACAGCTCCATATTATGATGCAGTGCCTATACTTAGGGATTTCTTTTTCATTTAAAAAAATTATATTTTCAGGAGTTTAATTTTATAGTATCAGTAAAATATATCAACTCTAGCACTTTTTTTTTCTGCCTTTTGAATACCCTTTTTCTCCTCTCCAGCTCATCCTGTTACTCTCCCTCCTTATGATGTTTAACCATTGTCATCATCTTTTTTTCTTCATCATCATCATGAACTCTAGTTGAGCACAAATGCCATGTGAGTACCATGCTTCTTCTCTTTGTTCTAACGACTTTATAAAGTTTAGAGAGATTAAATATATTTTTTTTTTTCCCAAGATAACAGACCTAGAAAGTGGCTGAGCAGAGTCAAACCCATGAATTACGTTTGAATCTTGGCCGTAGTATCACAAGAAAGTGGGCCTAGGCATCATTTAATCCTAGTCGATCCTTTGTTCATGAAAAATTGAGCCTTTGAGAATTTAAGAGACAAACTCAAGCATCAAAGCAAAACAGCAGTACAACAAAGAATAGAACCCTGGCTGCCTGATTACGAGGCCAAAACTTTTCAGAAAGAACTTAGTGGCACTCCTGCCAGTGTATCACATAGATTTTCTACCACTTCGTCCTCATTTTAGGAGTTCAAATATCTGAATCAGGTCATCTAGCATGTGATATGCTCCACACTTTGATGTGTTTTATAACTACATGGAAACTCCATTTTTAATTAACCAACAGTGATTAGCATATCAGTTATTCTGACATTTTTACAAACAACTTGAACCAAAAATTTGACTAAATGAGCATGAATTCAGAACTATTAAATTTCTGTTTAAATAGAGATTCATCTAAACTGCCAGTTCACTATCAAAAAGTAAAAGTATCCCTTTCTTAGACTTAGCTTGGAATTGGTTTTAAAAACTGCCTGTAACTTTTGCTTCATATATTCTTCTTACCTCTGTGAAATTGTCTGATCACCTGAATGATAATAAAATAAAATAAAATAATCTTAGGTTCAACTGTAAGATTTTGTCAGACATGATAAATATTTTAATACATCTTAAATTTTGAACTTTTGTAAGATTTAGGATTTCCTTTATAAGCAAAAACATACTAGAGTCATACCCTTTTCAGGAAACACAGATATACACGGATCTGACCTGAATTGAAATGTGTTTATTTTCACTTCTTAACACTGATTTTTTAGGGGAGATTAAGTATGAATTTTACAAACAGTGATGCTTTCTAGCATCACAACATTATTCGTGGACTATTAATTGTATCTACTGCGACAGGGTAGTAAAAGTAACAGAAAATGCCTAAGCCACTCAGAAGATGACTAGTCAAAAAATAAAGAAAATCTAGATTCGAAATTGTAGCATGATAACCACCAAAGGTAGACATATTCACTATGTAGCAACACGAAGTAAAGGAAAGAGAATACATGTGTTTTGAAGTTGAGAGATCTATTTCTCCAATGATTGTTCATCTTTTGGTAAGGTTATTAATTTCTGCAAGCCTTTAAATATCTTTATCAGGCATTTACAGAGCAATTGCAATGCCTCCCTTATAGTTTCACTCTGAAAATTCAAGATAATTGTAGTAAAGTTTCTAACCAAAGTTCTCACAGTGGGAACTCATTAAAGGGGGTGATGTTACATCACCTTGTGATTGACATTTGCATAAAAATGGTATTGCAAGGTCAGGTTTGGTGTCCAGTGGGTTAGGAAATGGACAGAGAAAAGCCAGTGTTTTAAAGATTTGAGAGTCTTGGTTATGTCTCTTTCTTAGAGTTTGGACAGATAATTGATACCTAAAGAAGTCCAAACATATTTACTTTATTTATGGACTATAGTCTTATTGGTGTTAATCAAATTGGAAACACTTCATTATATTTTAAGGTATTACAATGAATAAATCAATGATTGAGAAAACCATGCCTGTTACAGAGAATAGTCATGGAATAAATTGAGTTAAAATTGAATGGCCCTCAGCAGGTTATCCAATCTTTGAAAGATCGAAAGCAGGACAGTATGTGTAAATATCATGAGGTGGTTTGGATGTATGTTCTGTGCCAATATTCTCATGTTCTGATTTCTAGGTTGCATGACACTAATAACAATAATAACATGTACTATTTATGTGTATGCACACATATAATCAGCTTTGGAAAATACTAATTGTTATTAGAGTTATTAGCTACTAACTTGACACTTGTGTCTATTTATATTCCCAAAATAATAACATTAGAACAGAATATCAGGTTAATAGTCCATATCTTCTGTTTGTCAATATGGCAACAGTCATATACCCAAGAAGCAAAGTCCTTAACATTAGTAAAGAAAAAGAAAAAAGAAAAACATAAATAAACTGAAAGTCACTACTAGTGTCACCATCATTGAATCTGTTTGACCCAACACAGTATAGGATAGTAAGTCTATTTACATATAGCCTAATGGTTGGCTCAGAAATTAACTGCTCTCCTGAATCTCAGACCTGCTTATGGTATAACCGATTCCCGATATTAAACTTCACACACACACACACACACACACACACACACACTCACACACACTCATGTACATGCACACACACACATCATTCAATTCTTGTAGAGAGTATTATGAGCTTGTACTTTAAGTCAATACTTTGATCCGTTTGGGTTTTCAAATATGAATTAAAAATTGAATACTTCTAGATATGACTTCATTGTTTCCAAAGATGACGGTTCTATTACATTAGAGTAATCCTCATGCTTTCTTTTCATTTCTCTTTCCATACATAAATTACTTTACGGCTTTAATAATTAAAAGTAAGGTTTTTCAGCATGCTGTTTTGTTTTCTACTCTTCTGTATCAGTTGTCTCTCTTAAATTAGTAGAAAGTAAACCCTTTAGAAAAAAGCAAGTGAGGGAGAATTTATTGAGAACCCATTATGTGCCAGGCATGGAAAAAAGACACATGACAATGATGATTTCCCTGTCTTCTCAGTCATCCCGTGAGATGGGTATAATTTTGCTCACTTGACTAATGAATAAGCTGAGGCCCGGAGAGTCTATCTTGAACCAATAAGTGGCAGCAGAGCTAAGCTTTGAACATGAACTTAACGATTGCAAACCTCAGTGTTTCTCACTTGTTCTTCTAGATATTAGAGACGTAACTCCTTTTCTATTTAACTTGTCAGTCATATAGAATGCCTAGCCCAGTTTTTTCATAGAGGGCCTCAATAAATGTCAGTTAATGGTGACAAAACAAGACTGGGTCAATGAAATCACGATTAAAGCTTGGCTTTGTTTTATTGGTGAAATTAATGAGAAACCAGAGTGAAAAAAAAATCAATGTATCTGTTTTTCTCTGAATGAGAAACTCATGTGGGGACTTGGCAGTCATACAGAAGAGATTCTTTTACTGGTAGATGTAGTAGGGCCTTCTCTGTCATTTCTTTCATCAGTAACACCAAGCTATCCTGACATCATCATCATCGACATCAGTTGCTGATCCTGATTCCTTCCTTATGATTAAGGTCACTCTACTGAAGGTCACTAGAAATGCCCTTCTGGTCCAGAGAATCCGGTAACTTTTTTTGGAAATTGTCTCTTGTATCTTAATGGTCTTCAGGTTACTGTTATTGAAAAACTGACTTTCCTGTAAAAGTGAAAGAGTTGGTGTTTATTGCCAAAACCATCGATACATTGGATGTCTTTACTTGTGATTTATTTTGAAAGATAAGACATTTTTTTTAGAAAATGCTGCAAATGCCACACAAGCTGATACTTCTTCAAATATAAATATACACACACGCGCACACACATACACAGACAGACATAGGAGAGAGAGAGAAGGAGAGAGAGAAAGGGAGAGAAAGAAAGATTGAGAGAGAGATGCAGGTTTCATTATTGACACCACTTAAAATTTCATAGATTCAACCATGTAAAAAATTTAAGCAGTGCAACTTTTTCCAAACTGATTAAAATTGCAATATGAATACATGAGAAATGTATCTTTGCACATAGGATTTCATTCTATTTCTGGAATAAGCTTGAATTCTCACAAAGTCAGTATAATTACAAAGAAGGCATATACAAATGTATAGACTATGATTACACACAAACTTTGAAGCTATCTGAACAGCATGTGCACAAATCTTTATGCAGCAACACAGAGAGGCGAATTATCTCTTACAATGAAGTGGGAAGACAAGGACAAGTTAATCATCAAAGAGTAAGTGAAGCAGCTCATCTCCCTTCAAAGGATTCAAGCACTTTTGCCATATGTGCTCTGAAAAGTTTAGTAATATCTAATTCTGAGCCCACTGTCTAAGTTAAGCACCATGAGCCTCCCAGAGACCCAGGCATTAAGGCTCTAAAGTTTTCTTTTTTTCTTCTCTCATTTTGCTGTTTTAAGTAATCCAGCAGTATAGAAGGAAGTATACTGTCGTGGCTAGGGCTCTGCAGTCAGACTCTGCAGAGCTCAGACTCTGAAGTCAGAACAAACTTTATGACATCTGTCAGCTACTTGTCAATATTTTAATCTCATCACTTGGAACAGTGTCTCCTCAGCAAAACACTTGGCAGAATATCCCTTTGCCAAATATCTATCAGTTAAATTCCAAACTTGTTTTACCTCTGGATCTTAGTTTTTTTGTTTTGTTCTGTGTTAGAGATGAATAATGATATTTACCTCACAAAATGAGTGAGAAATTAAACAAGAATATCAATAGAAGTTAATTGGATCTAATACAAGAAGAATGCTGTAATAAACTTATCTAAAGGTGTAATGTCCTACCTCAGAAGGTAGGAAACCTCTATCAATAGAGTTATTTCAGAAGTTAAATATTTATTGTGTGTGGATGATCTGGAGAAAAAAATTACATATGACAGAGCAAGGGGGAAAGTGAAGTTTCAATGCTAAGATGAACTTGAATTCAATCCTCATGGGTTTGGATCTGGAGCACTAGTCAAGTCTACCAGGCAATCATAGGAAATCCCTGTGCTATCATTTTCCTATGAAATCAACTGGAATGGTGTTTTCAAGTCCTAATTTTAATCTTAGTCTCATAGACTTTTGAAGCTGGAAGGAACCTTAGAAATGATCTAGGCCAGGTTCTACAGAGAGGTTTCACTAACATGGCTGCCTGGGACGGGGAGCTGGAAAGAAGCCTGAGACTATATCCTGGCTCTGCAGAGAATGGAGCCTGATACTGCAAGCGAGAGTATCTGCTCCATTACTAACGTCTGCTATGGACGAGGGATCAGAGTAGTAGTGAGAGAAAGGTTTGTGCGCGTATAGCAAGTAGCCGAGTATGTGCTGCTTCCTCACCTCGTAACTGAGGCTAGAAGATGCCAGAGTTCCCCCAATGACAACTAAGTCAAGAAAGAGGGCATTGGGTTTTATCAGTGATGTGTAGTGAATAAACTGCCTCTATGCAGCATTTCTGCCTACCTTTTGTGAGCCCTTTCTTCAGTTCGTATAACCCATATATACAAAAATTGACACGAATGCTAATTGTTCGGATGATTCTGTAGTAATATCACTTACCTGGCACTTATAATGTGTTTGGCACTGTTCTAAGTATTTACTATATTCAATTCATTTTATCTTCATAATAACTTCATGATGTTTCCGTTTCTTACAGTTTTATTTTGAAAACTCACATTTTACAGATGGGGAAAGTAAACTCAAGGTTACATATCTTGCCTAAGGTCCTGTGACAGGCAGCAGAGCTAAGATTTGATCCCAGGCAGCCCAGACCCAGAGTCCAGGCTCTTAACTATGGTTTGCCTTTATGAGATGCTTGTTCCTCTCACAAATAATTAATGACAGAGGCTCTTTATAATACCTTCAGGATGTCTCTGGATGTACTGGGAGATTCTTCTGAACATTTCAGTGTTGTACTACTCTTTTAACACCTTAAGTATCAGAGAAAGAAGTGTGTACAAACCACTCAGAAGAGGCTGATTGTTGTCAAAATAGCTTTAAGAAATAAAGAGAAATAAAATTCCCAGCTTCTTCAAGCCAAATAAAGAGTTTCTTTTATGAGGAAATAAGACAAATGAGGACAAAACCAATCCTAAAATTTGTTTAGACTTAATTATGGGAGACATTGGCAGAATAGTGCGGACCCTCTCTCCTTTTGAATTCACTCATTTTCACAAGGAAAGCTCCTCTTTTTGACCTGCTGTGCCGTGACAATTATTTTTTTGAAAGTTCTTAAAAGAAATTAGCAAAATAAGCTGTTTACAATAAAGCATTTTCTTTATAAAGGACACATGCCTTAACCACAGCAATCCTCCAAATTGTATGCAACATACTAATTACAAAGAAACCCAGGTTTTGTTAAGTATAGGCTTTTAATGAAAGAAACATAGTCATAAGACTAACTGCAGCTGTTGAGAAAAAAAAATAAAAGGTCGAAATAATAGGGTAAACTGGGAAAGAATGATAGAACTAAATCTGCTTACAATGAGATTTGTGGACTTGTGCCAGCAAAATCAAAGGAAGGAGGTTCTAAATCTTGTGTTTTACCATTTGAGGACAGCGTGTGCGTGCTTACATGAAAACATACGATCCCCAACTTTCCCCAGCATCAGTTGGCAAGACAAACTCAAGCCACTTAAGCCTAGAATAAAGAAACCCTCTTTATTCAAAGAGCAACGGTATGAGAAGTCAAGAACACTGTATTATAACAAGAATCGTGAAGAATTTTTAAAAATTGTGTTCTGAGCAGAAGGCCTAAAGGTCCTGTAAAGCACAGGAGGGACACAAATGCCAACAGACGGAAGGGACATGAAATAATATTCATGGAAGATACAGGAAGGATTAAAAAGACGATACAAGGCCAGAGGGGTTTACTTGCAATGACCATCTAGGCTTAGAGGAGAATCCTCTCTCCCCTTTGGTCTCCCACTGTTGAAACTATCTTAGAGTCCTCTAGACACTCTTTAATATTCCCCTTCCCCTACTTCTCACCTTCAGAGTATTTGCTGTTTTTGTTTCTTCAGAGTATTTGCCATTATCAGAAATTTCTTAATAGTGTCTATAATTATTTGACAATTAATTGCCTTTCTCTCCTACTAGAAAGTAAGCTTAGTGAGAGGTAGAACCTTGTCTGTTTTATTAAGTACATATTCTTAATGTAGAGAATAATGTCTAGAATGTACCAGGTTTGGGATGAAATTTTTTATTTTTATTTATTTATTTATTTATTTTATTATGACGACATTGGTTAATGAAATCCAGTAAGTTTCAAGTGTACAATTCAACAGTAAGCTATATATATTTTGCATTGTATGTTCATTGTCCATAGTTAGATTTCTTTCTGTCACCACATATTTGACCCCTTTTATCCCATCTACCTCCACCCTTCCCCCTACCCTCTGGCAACCGCTAGTCTATTGTCCATATCCATGAGTCTCTCTTTGTCATGTTTTTTTGTCGCTTTTAGCTTAATACCCCCCGTATAAGTGATGTCATGTGTGGTTTTCAACTTTTTCTTTCTGGCTCATTTCGCTTAGCATGTTTATCTCAGGGTGCATCCATGTAGTCACAAATGGCAGTATTTCATCTCTTCTTACGGATGAGTAATATTCCATTGTATATACGTACCACATATTCTTTATGCAATCATCTATTTTAGGATACTTGGGTTGTGTATTTTGATTTTCATTTCCCTAATAGATAGCAATGTTGAGCATCCTTTCATATGTTTGTTGGCCTTTAGTATGTCTTCCTGGGAGAAGTGACTGTTCAGGTCCTCGGACCATTTTCTAATTGGATTATTTTGCTGTTGTTATTGTCATTGAGTTGTATGAGTTCTTCGTATATTTTGGATATTAGGCCCATATCAGAGGTTTTGCTTGCAAATATATTTTTCCATTTGGATGATTGTCTCTTTATCTTGTTGATGAGTTTTTGTTTGTTTGTTTGTTTGTGTTTCTTTTATTTTTTATTTTTGCTGCACAGAAGCTTTTTAGTTTGATGTAGTCCCATTCATTTATTTTTGCTGTTACTTCCCTTGCCTTTGAGATCAAATTCATAAAATCCTCCTTAAGTCCAAGGTCTATGAGTTTAGTTCCTATGTTTTCTTCTGTGCAATTTATTGTTTGAGATGAAATATTTTAAATGAATAAACATCCCTCACAGGAATGATCCCCTTTATAAGGAGATATAAGGCTCTTCATTATAAAAAGAACAAGGTTATGAGGCAAGAGTTTGGCAGTCTTGAAGGAACTAGAGTCAATGAGTAGGATAATATCTTCTGGATAAGGCAGAATCCCAGGTGCCAGTCATCTTCCCAGGGGAAGAAAACACAGATGGGTCTCATGGTAGGTGGATCGGTTGCTCACACTCTTCTTCCAATTAGTTATTATTTAACATATATTGAGTAATTACTAGATGATACATATGAGACATTAGTTGGACAGTTGTTGGACAATAAATAATGCCCAATCACTCTATTCAAAGAACTCGTGGTCTAGAGAGAAAGACAAATGAGTGACAGGGCAACTGCAGCACAGAGGGAGAATGCAGATGGCGCTGGGCAGGGACAGATACTGGGGAGACCCCTGAGCTACATTATTAAGGCTTTTCTAAACTCTGGTTATCAGGTAAGACCTTAGAACATGGATCATGGACTAAAGACCACTTATGAGCAGAAGAATCAGTTATCTGAATTATGAGGAATTAGGGAATGGAGAGTTATAAAATAAGAAGACATTTTCCTTTTTTCTTTGCATGGGAGTAGAGTTAGTGTAGGGTGAGTTGGAAACCTGTCTAAAGCCTAAAGCTGTGCTTTCCAATATGGTAATCATTATTCATATGTAGCTATTTTACATTAAATCTTAATTAATTTAATTCGAATTAAATTATAACTTTTTCTCATTTCAAGTGCTCAGTAGCCACATATGACTACTGATTACCATACTGGAAAGCACAAGCATAGACCATTCCCATCACCACAGAAACTTCTACTGGACAGTGCTGGTCTAGAGAGTACTGCCTGTTCTCTGCTTTCCTTGCCTACATCAAGGTCAAGTGACCAGTTTTTCATGGCTCATGGCACTCAAACCTCTCTAACATCATTTATTCATTGCTTAATTCATTTACTCAGTTTTTTTTTTTTTTAAGAGGCTATTATATACCATTACTGTTCTATGATTTGGGGATCCAAAAATGAATAGGCCATGGAACATAAGTCTTGCCAAAGAAGCAAAAATTAAATAAATAAATATATCTAGAAACAGTATACTTTTTAGGTAGTGACATACGGTCTAAAGAAACTTTAGTTGGTTCAAATTAGTTCAAGTGTAGCCATCCCATGTCCTGATCTCTTCTTCCTAGAGGTGATAACAGTAGTACCGAAATTAAAATCTTTATCCTACAGTCTGCTTCTGTAATATAAGGCATTTCTTCCAAGAGCCTGGACATTATACTTTTTCAAAGACCATATTTTCCAGTCCAAATAACAGAGCAAATAATCTTTAAAATGCTTTTATTTTATTTTCATTTTCTAGATTTGTGAACATATTGATAGAAAGTATGACAAAGGAATAGGGTTCTGTTGAAAAAATATGGATGTTTAAATATTTAGGAGATTATCAGTAATGAGACTGATACTCTAAAGTGTACTGCATTGCCAGCATTTTTTGGATATTGTATTCAATAAATTTCTTAAGATATTTAATACTTTAATATAATATAAGCTTTATATTAGATGATTTTGCCCAACTGTAGCCTTGAATTATGTTTTCCGAGCACATCTGAGGTAGGCTAGGCTATGCTATGATGTTCAATAGGTTAGGTATATTAAATACATGTTTGACATACATCATTTTCAACTTACCATGAATTCATTGAGATATAATAACCCTATTGTAAATCAAGGAGCATCTGTACAAGAAAAATACTGTGGTGTTTATGGGTGCAACCTCTGTAGGCAAACATCACAGGTTCAAGTCTTCACTCTGTTTCTTCTCAGCAATGTGAACTTAGACAATGCCTTATGTTTAAATTTCTTTATCTTTAAATAGGAATAATAATAGTACTGACTTCATATGGTTGTGTAAATTGAATATTAATATATATAAAATACATAGAATCTGCCTTTTACATGAGTTATTATTAGTATGTCTAATATCCTCTCCAGTTTTTGGATCAGAGTATACACATAACAAATATGTTGAATGGAGAAAGAGAGAAAAAAGAGGGAGAGGGAGAAAGCCACAGGAGAGAAGAGAAAAAAAGAGAGAAAAGATTCGCCGAGAGCACCAAGAAGTGCTAGAAGAAAACAGATATTCAGTTATGAAGAATAACCGCACTTTCTACTTACAAGCAAAGAAGTGTGGCTCTAAAAATGATTGGCGCATTTTTTTTTTCAAAAGGAACTAGCAACAAAGTTGATTTATTTAAAAAAAAAAAAAAAAAAAGAAAAAAAAAAAAAAAGCTGCCAGGATCTTATCCAAATAAATACATTTGGAAAAGAATCCATCTCTCTACTATGTGAAAATAATGAAAAGATGTGCAGCAATGACACATTTCAAGAATAAATTTGAAGCGAATTGTTTCATACAATTTCACAAAGGGACCTGAGGGAAGGAGAGCCTATTCGGTAATTAAACCGCTTGTCACCCTCCCTCATTGGCAGATCTATGGAGATGTCACTTCAGGGAATTTGATGACTTCTCTCCCATGGGAGCACTTTGCTTTGGGGAATCTGAAGCTTTACTTAAAGAGGTCATTTGCTCCAAATATTCAAAGAGTGATTACAGCAGTGACAGGTTTTCTTCTTATTGTAAGACATGTGGCACACCTTTCATTTATTCACATATCAAGCCAAGTTGGATTTGTTCTGTGGATGTAGATATATTCTAAATGTTTCAGAATAAAGGTTTCAGATATATATATATATTTTTAAATGAAATGGAAAGAATGGAAACTGGTGCTATTTTTATGTTCTCTAAATCCAGCCATCATTCCTGATTAAAATTAACGTTGTGTGGAGGACAAAAGGAGAGACCTTTTTGGTGTGAGTACAGCTATTTGAGAAGTGCTGCAGGGTCTCTTACTGGAGAGTGTGAATCTGGAGATCAAAGTGAGAAAACCACCTGTCCAGTCGTGTGTGGATGGGGCATAGGAGTAAATAACACAAAGATACAGCATCAAAGAGGGATTAATGAACCGGGTAAGGAAAGAAAGGGACAGTAGTCAGAACAGATAACTAGGAGGTCATATTTTCTTTCTCAAGGTTAAGGGTGAGAAAGGGCAACATCTTCAATTTGGTTTTTACAGGTAACCGAGATGCAAACGAGCAGGTAGCAGGTGCATCGTCAGAGACAGACACTGTGTTCGTACTTCTCTGACCTCATCCATTTTACTTCATAAGGAAATACTTGACAGGACTAGTATTGCAGGGGGATTGGAATATCAGACCTTGGAGCAATCCAAGCCTGATATTTAGCACCTTGGAAAATGTACTTAGTCACTCTTTACCTTAGTTTCCTAATTTTGTAAAAGGGCGATTAAAAATAGCAGTAACCTAAAAAGTTATTGTGAAATTAAATAAATAATGTTTTCTAAGTGCTTACCACAGAGTCTGACACAAAATAAACCCTTAAATAATGTTAGTTGCTATGACCACCCCCACTATTCGAATGTCTACCACTTTACATAGCAGTCTTTTCTCCTGTACTTATATAGGTGGCATTATACAAATACGTATATTTTTCTACTGTAGTCTATGAACTGCATGTTCAAGAAGTTACAACTTATGTGAAATATTCCCTTTACAACATTGAAAAAAGTTCATCAAAACAGTAAAATGCACATTATGGGATTTTCATTAGTATAAATTTTATTTCAAAATTCTAACATAAATGGAAAGCCAAATAAATGTTTACAGAGACCAGTGAGAGGAATAGGTGAGAAAAACAAAACAAAACAAACAACCAAATAAACCTAAATAATTAGAGAATTTTTCATATAGGGAGATTTTTAACCCACTATAATCAGAAGGCCTTGTGTTTTTCATTTCTCAGAATAAATGTGTCCAGATACATGCATTTGAGCTTACTCAGTCAGATGGTACCCACTTTGTAAAAGAGCTAGTTTATATTAGAGAGGAAGTCTGGGGCCAAGGAACATTGCAAAGGATACAAATCTGTGAGAAGATAATAAATTTAAGGGAGATCCTTGCAGCCCAACTGTTGCAAACCAACTTTATCTCAACATGACATGCTAAATCATTACTTCCATATCTAATATGCCTCCTCCGGGCACCTCTGCACCCCTCCTACTGCTCAGTACACACCGCTGTCAAACCATGAGCCATGTTGCTCATACTGCTCAGTACACACCTCTGTCAAACCATGAGCCATGTAGGAGCTAGTTACGTATGGGTTTCTTCCCTGTACTTTTAGCTCCCAAGAGACAAATGGAATATATAATTAGGTTATTTATAGTACTTGCTAAGCCTTGGAAAAATAGTTGTGGAAAGAAGATAATCTCTTATCAACATTATGAACTGCATTGATCACAAATGCAAAAATGGCATGCAATATCTCTTAATGAGTATTTCTAAAACAAAAGGGATGGTGGTAGATTCCTTTTAAATATGCCAGAAAATGCTAAGATTGTAGTTTTCCATCCTTTGACCAAGAAGTTAAATATGGATAATTTGTAATCTTCAAAATATATCTGCCAGTAGAGGGATGGGGAATAGATATACTACATTTCCCTGAGTAAGCAAGCATTACCTTGGGTCATTAGAGTTTGACCTGGCATGTAACCTTGTATAAAAGTTGTCAAAATCCATTGTAATAATGTTAAATCAGTTAGTGATGAGAATTGAAGTTGAATCTAACTTATATATATTTGAGTTTTTTTATTCTCCTGAAGTTGTAAATCTGAAAATTTATAAAAGATTTTCACCCTAGATTGTATAAATCATTAATTGATGATTAAATTTAAAAGCATACATTTGTTTATCGAACAATCTATGACTTCTTATAATACCTATAGAACACAAGAGGGATCTTAAATTCTATTAACTAGTAGAGAACAAAAG
>NW_011888810.1:11004843-11016796 GCF_000151845.1 Pteropus vampyrus
TAATTAGAGAATTTTTCATATAGGGAGATTTTTAACCCACTATAATCAGAAGGCCTTGTGTTTTTCATTTCTCAGAATAAATGTGTCCAGATACATGCATTTGAGCTTACTCAGTCAGATGGTACCCACTTTGTAAAAGAGCTAGTTTATATTAGAGAGGAAGTCTGGGGCCAAGGAACATTGCAAAGGATACAAATCTGTGAGAAGATAATAAATTTAAGGGAGATCCTTGCAGCCCAACTGTTGCAAACCAACTTTATCTCAACATGACATGCTAAATCATTACTTCCATATCTAATATGCCTCCTCCGGGCACCTCTGCACCCCTCCTACTGCTCAGTACACACCGCTGTCAAACCATGAGCCATGTTGCTCATACTGCTCAGTACACACCTCTGTCAAACCATGAGCCATGTAGGAGCTAGTTACGTATGGGTTTCTTCCCTGTACTTTTAGCTCCCAAGAGACAAATGGAATATATAATTAGGTTATTTATAGTACTTGCTAAGCCTTGGAAAAATAGTTGTGGAAAGAAGATAATCTCTTATCAACATTATGAACTGCATTGATCACAAATGCAAAAATGGCATGCAATATCTCTTAATGAGTATTTCTAAAACAAAAGGGATGGTGGTAGATTCCTTTTAAATATGCCAGAAAATGCTAAGATTGTAGTTTTCCATCCTTTGACCAAGAAGTTAAATATGGATAATTTGTAATCTTCAAAATATATCTGCCAGTAGAGGGATGGGGAATAGATATACTACATTTCCCTGAGTAAGCAAGCATTACCTTGGGTCATTAGAGTTTGACCTGGCATGTAACCTTGTATAAAAGTTGTCAAAATCCATTGTAATAATGTTAAATCAGTTAGTGATGAGAATTGAAGTTGAATCTAACTTATATATATTTGAGTTTTTTTATTCTCCTGAAGTTGTAAATCTGAAAATTTATAAAAGATTTTCACCCTAGATTGTATAAATCATTAATTGATGATTAAATTTAAAAGCATACATTTGTTTATCGAACAATCTATGACTTCTTATAATACCTATAGAACACAAGAGGGATCTTAAATTCTATTAACTAGTAGAGAACAAAAGAGCAACTACATCCTAACATTTTTCTTATTCAGGCAATGAAAGCAATAAACTTACTTTTGCTTTTCTTTCTGTCAAGGACAAAACATGAAAAGGCAATGCATTTGTATCAGGGTGCTGATGATATTTATAACCTCAGCTACTTTTAGATTGCCTTCATTATAATTTTATCCTCAATTATCCTTTATTAGATTATGTTTAAAAATTTAAGCTAACCTCATTATTTTGGAGAGAGGCAGGACACAAATCCTATATTAATAGTAAGAAATATGGTGGCTTAAAGAATTTTTTTGTATTCAGAATGAACTTCATTTTTTCCTACCTTAAACGTAAACAATACACATTTTAGTCAATGTACATTTAGTATGGAAACAGCTGCTTTCTTAAAGTACAGCATATGTTTGCTTTATATTTTTTATTTTTATGAACTATTTAACTCTTTAATTTCCCAATATAAAATCTATAAATAGAAGATCTGAAATTTTTATTATTAAATAATAATCAAAAGGCCATTTGAAAAAATACATCTAACAATATATCTAAAAGAAAATAATTCATTTTATTCTATTTATTTGTATGTCATTTTGTCATTCTTATAATGTATTAGTCTGTCAAAACTATATTGAGACTGTTAAAATCTTGTTTCTATCAATTTACCTAGTTATTTAAAAGTTATAATTTTTAAATCTACTGGTATCTTATTTAATAGTGGTGCATAAAGTATTATATTGTTGTTGGTTTCTGTAAGTTTTACAATACAGTGCTTTTGTTTAATCATTTATTCTTTGCTATTTTTCCAAATATAGTTTTGTAGAATTTTTCTCATTGAAATTGCCTAAAAAATTTCCAAACTTTTAACGCACTTTGCATTTTTATCGCATCTCTTCCAAGAAAATTTCACTTAAATATTTTTACCAAATCTCAGTCTTAGAATTTAGATTCATGTTTATTTAAATAAATGTTGTAATTGATATACCACTATCATTTCAGTTTTCATTGCTCATGTTATGTTCTATTTTGACTATCTTACATTTTTATTAATTATGTATGCCATGTTTTACATCTTCTTTGGTTGCTGTTTACCTCTTCATAAGTTTGAAGATAGTTTACACATTTTGATTGTATTATTAATGGTGACTATCATTACATTTTTGTAAAATAATAGTCAAAATTAATATTTGATTATAGATTTCAGTTTCTTCTATGCAACTCGCATAATTTATTAGGTGGGGAGTGGCCATACAGCTTATTTTCATCAAGTAGGCTTTGGAATCAGAGGTGTATTTTGATCCAACTCTGCTAACTACACCTTGGGTGAATTATTTACTCTTTCTGAACCTTTTTTCTTGGATGATGTTGATAAACTGACTTACCTTACAGGGATTTTGGAAGAATAAAATGGCATATTAATCACTTAATGCACAAAATAGCATACCCAAAGCTCTTAATGATTAATCATTATTATTATAACCTTAAAAGCACCATCATACTTAACATCACCATATTTTTTTCTTCTCATTTCCTTGATTCTAGCTTAGTTTTTAAAAATATTATCAGGAATTTAAAATTATTTTCATACTTATGTTTTCTTTGTAACATTGAAAAAACTTCTTTTTCAATATTTTCATTTCTCCAGAGCCTCTTTTCTCCCTACATCCACACAAATAAAAACCATGCAACGTTAATTCTTGGAGAGCAGGAGTATAATTAAATTTCTCTTAAATCAAGTGTATTTTTCTTCTGTCTCAAATATCAGGCACTTTATAACATTATATGCCTGTGTCAGTCAAATATGCAACTTCGCTCTAATATACATATGATTTTTTAAAAAGTTTTATCTACTTGTCTCTCATTAAATTGAGACATTGTAAATAAAGGTGAGTAATTATAAAATACTATGTTATTTTCTCATAATTTACTTAAAAGAAAATTAATAATTTAAAGCAAAAAGCATAGTAATGTATCTTAAGGTTTATAACAATAAACTATTATATAGAAGAAAAAGGAGAATTGAAAGGGTAAAAAACCTCCATGACTATATTAATAAATGACAAACCAGACTTCATAACAGAATATTAAGAGAGACAAATAGGAAATTACTTAATGATACATGAATCAATTCACTGGAAAGACAATGCAATTCTAAATAGCTCTTTATCTGATAAAAGGTAATCAAAATTCAGTAAGCAAGATGTCAGAACTAAAGGGACAAATAAATATATATATTTAGATATTTTTATACCCTTGTTTCAGTAATTAATGGAACTAGTTGCCCAAAAAAATTTTTTCAGTAAGTACATGAAAGAGCTAAACATCTTCAAGCTACTTGACCTAATTGGTATGTATAGAACATTACAATCAAAATTCACAAAATACACATACTTTTCAAGAGCCCATTTAATACTGTTCAAGAAAGACCATATACTTGCCCATAAAATAAGTTTAAATACATTAAAAAAAATCAAACTCTTATAGAGTAGTCTCTGTGAAATTTTTGTAGAAATCAGTAATATTAAAATTCTTCCAAAATCTGTAGATATTTGCAAACTGAATACAAATTTGTAAATGATTCATAAGTCAAACAAGAAAATAAAACTATTTTGAACTACATGAAAATGAAAAGGCTAGCATATTAAAATCTGACATATAGCTACAACAGTTCTTAGAGGGGGAAATTATAGCTTTAAATGACTATTAGAAAAGAAGAAGTGTTTAAAAACAATTACCTATCATCTTTCACCTTAAGAAGCCAAAATAAGCCCCCAAATAGTAAAATGCTAGAAGTAATAAAAAGCAAAAACAAACAAACAAAAACAAACAAACAAAAAAAAAACCAATGAAATAGAAAGTAAAATTAGTAATAAGAATTAGGAATGCCAAAGGCTGGATCTTTGAAAAGATCGATAAAACTAATACTTAGTAAGAAAAACAGAGAGAACAAATTCCCAATATCAGAAACGAGAGTGAATAAATCAGTGTTTATCCCACAAGCATGAAATGATAGTAAAGGAATATTATGAACCACTTTATGTTAATGCATTCTACAAGGTAGATGGAAGAAGAAATTTCTTAAAAACAAGTTGCCAAAACTGATGAAATAGAAGATCTGAATGTCCTAAATTTATTAAATAAATCAAATTTCTATTAACAAACTTGCCCACAAAGAAATCTACATGAATGCGAACGTTATCAAATAAAGAAGTAGTAACAGTTTTACTCAAACACTCAAACTTTTTCAGTAAGTAAAAGCAGAACGGACACTTTCCAACTCATTTTATGAGGTCAGCATAACCCTTACACACAAAATCTAACAGTGACAAATAAAATAAATAAATAAATAAATAAACCAAATTATATCCCTCAAGAATCTGGAAGCAAACAAACCCTGAATTAAATATTAGCAACTCAAAAAATGTATATAATTATCAACATTATATATGTGTATGTGTATATCAAAAGTGATCTACCACACAGTAGTAAATGTTCCTAAATCTCAGCTCTCTACATCCAGTCTTTTGATTTAATTTTTTAATAGTTCTATCCTGCAAATTTGAGGACACTTTCAATAGAAAATTTGTTTATTCTCTTATATTTTCCATAAATCCTTTTATGAAGCAGCCAAACTGAAACATATGCACTTTCATGTATATACTCATATATTCCATGATTTCCTTACTTTTTCCATTCAGTTTTACATATCTATCTTTCAGATCCCTGCTTAAAAGCCAGGCCATTCACTAGGACATGTCAGATTCCTACAAAGGAAATATGTAGCTCCTATTATCACATTTTCATGACCTCTGCTCTCCAGTCTCCTACATTCCTCCCTCTCTTTCACAGAACGTTTCATAGTCTTATGGTACTTATCTTTTTAAAGCAGTAATTTATACATTTAGACACTTTTTCGATCCTGCAATTGATTCAACAAAATTTATACACAAATTGCCTGTTACATTCAAGTAATGTGGATATTTATTTGTATACGTGTCATCTCCCTTACTGTGTTATATAGAGTTGCTACTTCCTGAATCACAGTATCTCCTTAGCTTACAACTGCGGAGTTGAAGATCAACTTAACTTTCTATCTTCAGAGCCCATAGTGCCTAGTAGAGAGTCTTACACTTGCTCTTAATGTACATTTGTTAATTTCTGAACTAATATGGAAACACCTAGTCTTAGAAGCTATTTTGTGATTTTCTAATACATCTCAAACTCAGAGTCACCTCTTCTAAATAGTTTCATATGCTGCAATGCTCCACTGCATTTACCTTAATGTAGCGCTGGCTATGTCATACCTTAGTTTTTTGGCTAATGGCTTGGTTTATGAATGAGAGAATAAACTGTTCTCTTAGCTCCTAAACACTTTCTTGAGGACTACTCCCTTCGTAGTTAATGTATTTCTTTCAGTTAAAAAAATAAACACAAAAATAAATGACCCTATTAGCTTGTAATTGTCATCTCCTGGGGTTGGTTTCAGTGCCTAATGGGGAATTTTTTCCTCTGAAAGAGGTCTAAATTGGTCCTGTCATCCAATATGAACCACATATTCTAATAAATATCTGTGCCAATAATTAATAAAACAGCTTGTCAATCTCTGTAAGGTCAGTGGCACATTCCACTGTCTGTCTTGCTTGCCTGCAGTAACTTCCTCTTTGGCCGAATTTTCAAATTAAACCTTTAAAGGAAAATAAGGTCTCCAAAGATAGCCAAGCATCGGAAAACATTGCAAGAAAAAAATTGTATTCTCTTAGGTATAAAATATTTTTGAAGTGGGTGCATTTTATTTATTCCTCTATCTTATTCTTTATTCTATCTGACAGGCATAAATTCAAAGGTGTCCTTGTCTCTTACCATTTGTGAATGTGCCCAATTATGTGTACCTCAGTCATTTACTGAATGTGACATTCACCTGGTTACCAGCTATTATATACAAATAAACCTAAGTCAAATTTAATAATGATTTCAAAGTGCCAAGTTCTGTGTTGATATATAAGACAAGGTAACATGTTAAGCATTTTAAGGCAGGCTAACACAATTGCATGGGAGTTCAGAGGAAATACTACTGCCTTGTATTGTGGGATACACACACACACACACACACACACACACACACACACACACAATTTTTTTTCACACACACGCGCGAGCGCGCGCACGTACACACACACACACACAATTTTTTTTTAGTCAAGAAGACATAAATTTCAATCCACGCTGTGTTATTGACTAGTTGATGGCTTTGAGCAATGTAATTGCCTTTCTTTGCCTGTTTCCTAAACTATTTAGTGAGAGACAATTTTAATGTAAAGAATTGTTCTAAAGACTAAATAAGATGACAGTTGTAAGGAACCCAGCAGGGCACTTGGCTTGGAGTCAGTGACCAATAAATATTCAGGGAATCCATTTTTTTATTTGATGCCTTCAGAAGACTTCCTGTAAGGGAAATGGACATTTGAATTAGATTTCGAAGTATGAATGGGATTTCAAAGTATAGGCCATGGTGATAGCAAAGTTTTCAGAGTAAACATGTTCAATATTAAGATTTTTACATTATTACCCTAATTTATTAAAAATGATATGTTACATGGAAGAGCAAGTAAAACGGCAGGTGCACAAGGATACTGTAGTGTAATACCTTAAATTTGACCTTCCGTGTTGTCTCTTCCCTCTCCCTCTATCTCTCTCTCCGTCTCCCTCCCAGCTTCCCTCCCTACATCTCTCTCTCTCTCTCTCTCTCTCTCTCTCTCTCTCTCTCTCTCTCTCTCATTCTCTCATTCTCTCATCTTCTCATCTTCTCATCTTCTCATCTTCTCATTCTCTCCCTCCCCTGACAAGAAGAAACAAAGGAAGGCAGGGATACATTCAATCATTATTCTCTCTAAACCTTTGTATACATATTATGAGGTGAATCATTACTCTAATTATCTTGGTGAATAAGCATTATGAACTATTGCATTCTTGAGAGCTCAATAACCATTTTGTTGCTTTATTAAAGACATAATAATTACCCTCTCTTTTCTCTTGCCCATGATCCAGTGCCTAGCATCGTGCCTGACCTCATTAACCATCACTCTCTAAGTGTTTGCTGAATAAGTAAATCTGAGCTTGGATTTAATTCTTCTCTCCTTAAGTTCATTAAGTGCAAGCCAGTTATGCTATTGTCATGAAAACTCTAAATTCTGTTAATTTCTGATATACATGGTAAATAGGGTATTTGTATTCAGCCAGTGTTTCATCTGACTTGCTATCTCTTCAAATGAGCCTTGCATGGTCAAAGTCCCTTCGGAATGGAACAGCATTGATTTCATTTTTCCTCTTACAAAACCAGCAACAAATATATAAATTCCTTCTTCGTTGAAGTGTTTATATGCAAGAGATACTGCCTGTGTCTCTTTCTAAACACATATTTCCCAGCCCATTTGTTATATATTTAAATGTTTTACAGATTCTATTTTTCTACTAATTGACCTTCTGACTAAAGTAATTTGTGATCAGGAAAATAGTCACCAAAATTAATGTGTCAATTTAATATGTTTAAAGAATCTAATCAAAGCAGTTAACTTGCAGTGGAAAGCTATGAGATTCATTTTAGGAAACTAGCAAAATGATGATACTAAAAGCTGGCGAAGATAGAAAACATACACAAAGGAACTATCTCCTTTATTAATATCAAGAAAATACGTGAAAACCCTTCTCGTTTGTAGATATCATGATTCTACCCTCATTAAATGGAGTTTGCTGCTCCCTCAACCAAGAACACTTTGGAATTTCTAAATATGATCCTAAATATCCATCTAGTTATAAATGCAATAAGAAGAAAAAAGGCCCATGGCTATCTTAATTGGAGAATATATTTTTCATATAAGTTATTTTTTTATGTGCAGAATACATATCTTAATTCCTACTTAACAGTAAAACAATATTGACATTTGGATCAAAAATAATAAAAAACAAATTTGTACCAATATCATTTTGAACACTGTTCTGGAAATTTTGAATATTAAAAAGTACATAAAACAAAGCATAATTTAAAAAGACACAGTATCAGTATCTATAAAAAGTTATATGTTTTCCTATATTTGTAAAATAGAAAAAAATCAATATAAACCCAATGCATTCAATTTTGATATTCTCACCACAAGAGAGATTGAGGTTAAGAGTCAGCCAGTTCACCGTGTACTGAAATCTGGGAGCACCAATGGCTCATCTCTGTGTTTTAGATTCCAAGTTAATTGAAAAAGAAACACAAAGGTCAGATATACATCAAAATATAAGTACTGCTTATAACTAAAGACATGTGGAAGTTTCTCCTTGAATTAAACCCTCCTCGTCAATCATAGCCAAAGACAGCAGGAGAGAGAGTGGCTTCCACCCACTGTTATCATCCTCACAGACTGACAGCAGGGAAGAAGAGAGAGCCCTTATCTTTGACCAGTGGGCAGGCAGGTCCTGAAGGAGCCAAAAGACTGAAACCATTCACAAGATGTCACCAAATAATTTTTCATCATGTAGTGGGAAGAAGAGAGATTAGGAGAGATTGAGAGAGAGAAAGAAAGAATTGAGGAGGGTACAGAAGTTGAAAGTGTTATCCTAACATTTCTCCCTCTTAGCGGATATTAACCTGGAAAATGGAATTGAGGCAATAAGAATCTACCTCAAACTCCCCAATTTTTCACAGAACCACACTTTGTTCATGGTTACTGTATAAGGAACGTTCGCAGTTTGGGTCAATGTTCTCTATTGAAAATAGTCAACCACATCTTTACTCAAGAGTGGTGTAGACAAATATGGGTTTTTGAGTCCAGCAAACCTTGTGTAATGGATTAAAATGGCCACAAATTACTTGACATGTTTCGAGTTAAGAGGTGGGGTTGGGGGTCTATATCCCCTGTCCTTTTTTCTGGACTGGGCCTATGACTGACTCCCTTTTGACCAATAGAATATGGCAAAAATAAGGTAGTACGACTTCTGAGGCTACATCATAAATCTCTTGGAATTTTCACTTTGGGAGAAGCCAGGAAGAAGTCTGACTGTTCTAAGACTGCTATGTTGTAAGGGAGACCAAGCTAGCCATGTGGAAACACCACATGAAGAAAAAGAGATATGCCCAAACATCCCTGGCTGAGATAGTCATCCTAGCTCAGACATCAGCCATGTAAATGAAGAAGCAATGTTGGCCATGTCAGACACAGTAGAGATGATGTAGGGAAATAATGAAGTACTCAGCTGACAGTCAGAACAAAGGCCCTGAACACATAGCCCCAGTGAAACTGTCTTAGACATCTTGACTTTTCAAGCCACCGCAGCTGAAGCCTCAGTTATTAGGGAAAAGGGATAAGCAGTGCCTACTGTAGCCTGCTGTAATTCCTAACCACAAAATTTTGAGCATAGTAAATAGTAACATGATTCAGGAAAATAATTTTTAATAAAAATTAAACATTTTTATTTTGTATTTTCTCATCTTTAAAATGAGAACAAAATATTTGTGTCTTTTACATAATATAGTTGTATACATTAAATGAAGTGATACATGCAAAGTCTTGAACATTATGCTAGATACAGAGCATTCAACAAATTTAACTATGATGTTTTGGTAAGCTGAAAAATTGAAGAGTGATATAAAGAAATAACACCACAATACCGATAGAATTCTTAAATGAAATTTATGCTGAAACCAGAAATTGTCTTGCTATGGGTAAATAGGGTATTTGTATTCAGCCAGTGTTTCATCTGACTTGCTATCTCTTCAAATGAGCCTTGCATGGTCAAAGTCCCTTCGGAATGGAACAGCATTGATTTCATTTTTCCTCTTACAAAACCAGCAACAAATATATAAATTCCTTCTTCGTTGAAGTGTTTATATGCAAGAGATACTGCCTGTGTCTCTTTCTAAACACATATTTCCCAGCCCATTTGTTATATATTTAAATGTTTTACAGATTCTATTTTTCTACTAATTGACCTTCTGACTAAAGTAATTTGTGATCAGGAAAATAGTCACCAAAATTAATGTGTCAATTTAATATGTTTAAAGAATCTAATCAAAGCAGTTAACTTGCAGTGGAAAGCTATGAGATTCATTTTAGGAAACTAGCAAAATGATGATACTAAAAGCTGGCGAAGATAGAAAACATACACAAAGGAACTATCTCCTTTATTAATATCAAGAAAATACGTGAAAACCCTTCTCATTTGTAGATATCATGATTCTACCCTCATTAAATGGATTTTGCTGCTCCCTCAACCAAGAACACTTTGGAATTTCTAAATATGATCCTAAATATCCATCTAGTTATAAATGCAATAAGAAGAAAAAAGGCCCATGGCTATCTTAATTGGAGAATATATTTTTCATATAAGTTATTTTTTTATGTGCAGAATACATATCTTAATTCCTACTTAACAGTAAAACAATATTGACATTTGGATCAAAAATAATAAAAAACAAATTTGTACCAATATCATTTTGAACACTGTTCTGGAAATTTTGAATATTAAAAAGTACATAAAACAAAGCATAATTTAAAAAGACACAGTATCAGTATCTATAAAAAGTTATATGTTTTCCTATATTTGTAAAATAGAAAAAAATCAATATAAACCCAATGCATTCAATTTTGATATTCTCACCACAAGAGAGATTGAGGTTAAGAGTCAGCCAGTTCACCGTGTACTGAAATCTGGGAGCACCAATGGCTCATCTCTGTGTTTTAGATTCCAAGTTAATTGAAAAAGAAACACAAAGGTCAGATATACATCAAAATATAAGTACTGCTTATAACTAAAGACATGTGGAAGTTTCTCCTTGAATTAAACCCTCCTCGTCAATCATAGCCAAAGACAGCAGGAGAGAGAGTGGCTTCCACCCACTGTTACCATCCTCACAGACTGACAGCAGGGAAGAAGAGAGAGCCCTTATCTTTGACCAGTGGGCAGGCAGGTCCTGAAGGAGCCAAAAGACTGAAACCATTCACAAGATGTCACCAAATAATTTTTCATCATGTAGTGGGAAGAAGAGAGATTAGGAGAGATTGAGAGAGAGAAAGAAAGAATTGAGGAGGGTACAGAAGTTGAAAGTGTTATCCTAACATTTCTCCCTCTTAGTGGATATTAACCTGGAAAATGGAATTGAGGCAATAAGAATCTACCTCAAACTCCCCAATTTTTCACAGAACCACACTTTGTTCATGGTTACTGTATAAGGAACGTTCGCAGTTTGGGTCAATGTTCTCTATTGAAAATAGTCAACCACATCTTTACTCAAGAGTGGTGTAGACAAATATGGGTTTTTGAGTCCAGCAAACCTTGTGTAATGGATTAAAATGGCCACAAATTACTTGACATGTTTCGAGTTAAGAGGTGGGGTTGGGGGTCTATATCCCCTGTCCTTTTTTCTGGACTGGGCCTATGACTGACTCCCTTTTGACCAATAGAATATGGCAAAAATAAGGTAGTACGACTTCTGAGGCTACATCATAAATCTCTTGGAATTTTCACTCTGGGAGAAGCCAGGAAGAAGTCTGACTGTTCTAAGACTGCTATGTTGTAAGGGAGACCAAGCTAGCCATGTGGAAACACCACATGAAGAAAAAGAGATATGCCCAAACATCCCTGGCTGAGATAGTCATCCTAGCTCAGACATCAGCCATGTAAATGAAGAAGCAATGTTGGCCATGTCAGACACAGTAGAGATGATGTAGGGAAATAATGAAGTACTCAGCTGACAGTCAGAACAAAGGCCCTGAACACATAGCCCCAGTGAAACTGTCTTAGACATCTTGACTTTTCAAGCCACCGCAGCTGAAGCCTCAGTTATTAGGGAAAAGGGATAAGCAGTGCCTACTGTAGCCTGC
>NW_011888810.1:11016846-11045682 GCF_000151845.1 Pteropus vampyrus
GAATTTTCACTCTGGGAGAAGCCAGGAAGAAGTCTGACTGTTCTAAGACTGCTATGTTGTAAGGGAGACCAAGCTAGCCATGTGGAAACACCACATGAAGAAAAAGAGATATGCCCAAACATCCCTGGCTGAGATAGTCATCCTAGCTCAGACATCAGCCATGTAAATGAAGAAGCAATGTTGGCCATGTCAGACTCAGTAGAGATGATGTAGGGAAATAATGAAGTACTCAGCTGACAGTCAGAACAAAGGCCCTGAACATATAGCCCCAGTGAAACTGTCTTAGACATCTTGACTTTTCAAGCCACCGCAGCTGAAGCCTCAGTTATTAGGGAAAAGGGATAAGCAGTGCCTACTGTAGCCTGCCG
The DNA here is from genome assembly GCF_000151845.1 of Pteropus vampyrus. Taxonomy (NCBI): domain Eukaryota; kingdom Metazoa; phylum Chordata; class Mammalia; order Chiroptera; family Pteropodidae; genus Pteropus; species Pteropus vampyrus. The sequence goes on from NW_011888810.1 coordinate 11,017,215, forward strand.
TAATTCCTAACCACAAAATTTTGAGCATAGTAAATAGTAACATGATTCAGGAAAATAATTTTTAATAAAAATTAAACATTTTTATTTTGTATTTTCTCATCTTTAAAATGAGAACAAAATATTTGTGTCTTTCACATAATATAGTTGTATACATTAAATGAAGTGATACATGCAAAGTCTTGAACATTATGCTAGATACAGAGCATTCAACAAATTTAACTATGATGTTTCGGTAAGCTGAAAAATTGAAGAGTGATATAAAGAAATAACACCACAATACCGATAGAATTCTTAAATGAAATTTATGCTGAAACCAGAAATTGTCTTGCTATGGAATTTCAAGCCATTTCCAGATTGCAGCACTCCAGAAAATGTGTTTCGTGGTACCATGGCGATGTTTTAATTTTACACTTAGCGGTTAGTGATAGCGTTATATTCCAGAATAGCCATGTACATCTCCAAAAGGGATAGCATTGTCATTTCATGAAGAAACCATGACCCTGGTTTATTCTGATGAAAGGAAGAAAGGAAGTAGGGAAGGAAGAAAGGGAAAAAGGGAGAGAAGAAGGGACAGAGGGAGAGAGAGAGAGAGAAGGTAGGAAAAGAGAGATTCTGGCAGTGAGAGAGTTATATTCAATTTGAAAATTCATTTGGTATATGCATTAAGAGCTTTAAAAATGAAAATCATTTCCCTCAGCAATTCTCCTCTAGGAATTTATTTCCTTTTATACAGAAATGTAGGAAAATTTCTGTATAAAAGGATATTTATTATAGTTAATATATTAACAAAACATCGGAAATCGCTTGAAATATTCAACATAAGTAATTTATGTTTAACCTATTCTACGTATTACTATTTCATTACCATTATATTTATTGAGAGTGAAAACATAAAGGTAAAAAAATTTTAAACTCAATATGACTAATAGTAAACAAATATGTAAAGTTTACACATAATAATTGGAAAGGAATCATGATAATAATACCAGTGGTTTTTCAGAGATTTGTGAAATTATTGGTAATTTGTTTCATCTTTTTTCTTTGCTATATTTCTCAAATATCTACCATGAACATTTGTACTTATTTGATTTTATAAAAGCATAAACAAAACCAAAGTTTCTGCTTTCACTAAGGTAATAGCAATTTGTAGAATCATAAAATAGCTTATCATTATAAACATGATGAAACAAAATCCTTGGTGAAATTTATTTTTTCCTCTATAACTCTCATCTCTCATATTTGAGAACCTTTCTTACAGCTTCATTGAAGATGTTAAAAGTGAAAAGATATAAAATAGGAAAAAAATAATAGAGAACTTTTCTCCCTTTCACATCAAGGTGTGTCTTGGGAGAAATCTTCAGAGAATTTTAGTCTAGCTGCTGATTAAGTTCATTTTTATCTCCAGATAAATAACTACATATTACTGTCAGTCATATCATGGATTGAAAAAATAAGACTCTATTAAGTATAATCTCACAACCCCATTATTCATTCACAAGGTGTAGTAACATTTGTAAGTTTGTTTGTTTTTTTTTCTAATAAACTCTTAGGCAGCCCATGCATTAGGCAAGATCAGAGTTTAAAGTTATCCCTATTGCTGGGATCAGATGCCTACAGCATTCTTGGAAATGTACAGACTTACCTTCATTGATCTGTTTCATATGGTCCTTCCATGCCAAGGAATGCTCACTTTTCTGAACATAGGAAAATAGGTGTTGAGAATGTGCTTGCCCATTCAGGATTTTGACAGTCCCTACAGGAGTTAAATTTCAGTAGACATATGTTTGCTGCCAGATTTTAGCAACATAGTTCTGAGCTTAGTTCTTTTTTTTTCCATTGAGTTTATAAATGCTCGACAGTATAAATATAAAGGAGGCAAATAATCTTTAATGGACAAGTCTTTTCTTTGTATGTGTTGTACTAAGGATCGCGAGCTTAGCTTTTTAATGGCATCTCATTTTTAATTAGTTATTGCTTTTGAAGGTCTAATGGTTGCCCTGTCCTTTACAGGGCTGAACTGGCTTTTCTTCTGTTGCTATTTAAAGGAGTTTGAGCAATTAGCTTAGTGCTCCATGCCTGGGTGAAACCATACTTATTCTTGCACAACTAGGTGCTCAGGGGCATGGACAGAGTCTGATTTGGAAAACACCTCAGAGACTGGCATGTGAGTCTCACAGATGAACAGTAGTAAGACATTAATCTGAGCTCATGCCCAAAATGTAGTTGAAAACTGCACTGTGCTCAATCACTTAGAAAAAAAAAATGTATTTAAGCACTTGTTACAAATATGAAAGTGCCACTAGCAGCATCTGTTCATGAATAAAGGTGGTTTTTACAATATTAGCCAGCAATAGTAAGAGAAGAAGGCCCTATTTCTACTCTGAACCTCTCTTGTCTTTCAAAGGACATGGGGATGTATCCCGACGCTGTTATTACACCCATCTCTCTGCTACTCAGTGCTCTACAGAGTCTCCTTCAGATTCCTTCCCGATATTCCGAGGTTGCAGGAGAGTACCATATATCTAGGACACAAAGGGGCCGAGGCATTGACTCTAAAACTATAGAAGACTGTTGTCCGGCTCAATGGACCTAAAGCTAAGAAATCTAGTTCCAGTCCTTATTCCTGAGTTACTGTGTTGTGACTTTAGGCAACAAGATACTTAGTCTTTCTGAGCCTCGGTTTCATCATCTGTAAAATAGGGATAATATTTCCAAGCACTTGGGATACTTGTGGATATAAAATGAGATCACAGCTTAAAGTTACTTTGTGCACTGAGATCTGCTAAATTATTGTGAGGAGATCTAACTGGTTTAGCAGTTAGGCTGTCTGCTCCCTGATACACTACAGTTACAAGGAATTAGAATTAAAAAGGAAAAAATTGGAGAGCCTCTCAAATGGGCATTAAACAGAGAGGTTTGGTTTAGAAATCTACTTTTAATAGGGCAAAATTCAGTGTTTGCAAACCAAAGTGAAAACTGTTTGATCCACTGTCTTGCCTTTTCGATTCCACACCTGAACCGTCATCGCTAGTTTATGAGACCTGATTACTCTGGGTGGAGAGCAGAGTGGCTCCATTCTGCCATTGATTAGAATGAGATTTAATGATCAAATGAAGGTTTATTAAAATGTGTGTTTCTAGCCAGCCGGCTTCTCACCACCCAGCAATTCGAGGAGAAACTGCCCCTGGCAGCATGAGAGACATTAACTTCTTATGTGCTTGGGGGCCGAACACAATTTCTAGGTGGCATGGGAAAAGTCCAGAAGGAAAACAGTGAAAGGAAATGAGTTTTCAGGTGGAAGAATGAGATTTCAGTGTGACAAGGGTACAATTTCCTCCCTTGAATGAAGGAACAGAGCACCGATTTCTTCCGAGTTGCAGGTGACCCCTACCTCTGATGGGGGATAAGAAAGTAATCTCCCTCCTCCGCTGTGGAATGGACCCTTCATTTTGAAACCAGGCTAGTGTGCTGATTAGTTCTGCTAAGTGACTCTGAAGAGACCCATTTGTTTAGCACTACATGTAATTTTAAAGGAAAGGACGTGTCAGCAGCAGGGAGAAGAGTCAAATGAGGTCACTTGTGAAATAGCGGGAGAAATTTGCCAGTGCCTCTGCCTTGTTTTATTCTATTCCATCTCCACTGACCTATGCACCTGAAAAACGATGTGCCAACTAAATGGAACCTTCATTTTCTCATTCCCTGAATGACCAGGCCAGCTCCCCAGTGCCCTCAGAAATGGATCTCCATTTCTCTACCCGTTGGGGCACCACATTTAACCCTTAATGTTAAAGCAAGTTTCACCTGCAGAGCCTCCATCAGTATAAGCTGGTTATACCATAGAAGGCTTGTATGTTCAAAAATCTCATCTCTGATGAGGTTTTGCTTTGCCTGCACGATGGAATAATTGCCATGTTTGCAGAAACTGGGGACTCTCTGGGCAGACAATTTGGAAGTTCTATACATGACACCTCAAGAAAGTAACCGAGCACTGCCTTTTTACCTATAGGTTACTCTCAAACTTAAATTAGTTTATGCTCTGAAAAGGTACTTGGTGCTTCAAACCATGTCAAGCGAATCTGATTTCACTTAAAAACAGCAATGTTATATTCTTAACTTTGATACTAACATTATTGTGTCTGAGAAAAAAAAAATCCCAAAAGAAACTATAAATAACGAACCTTATTGTTCTTTCCTCTGCAATTCCAGAATATTAAAAATGTACCCATATCATGGTCAAGATCACTTTACAGTAGAAGTCACTTATTTGAGCTTTCTTCCCATCTATTTAGTGAGAACTTGTGACTGAAGATGCTGCTTTATCCATCTTTGTTTACCCAGGGTTTAAGCAGAAATTTGGTATATGACAAGCACTCAGAAATTTGAATTGAATAAATATTTATTGAACACTGTTCGAGTTTTTGAAATATGAGCAAATGTATTAAACAGAAAAATGGAGTCATCACTCACATACGTTTCTTCGTGTGTTATAGCCTTACACTTTTCCATTCAAAATCCTTATCTTCTTATTCCCTGACTATTATTTACTGCTTCTGGTTATCAGCTTGTGGAGCGTTTCATTGTGGAGGTTTGGATAGCTCTCACTGACACCAGCATTTCTGGCTACTTAAAAGGGTTTAAGAAATGAAAGTTAGGGGGAAGGGGAGTTTCTTTTCAGGTGCTTTATTTTTCTCAGGGAATATTAACCAGAAGCATATATTGGGATTCACAATTTAGTTCTTTATCTGTTGTCTACTTTGTGGCATTTGATCTGATTCAACATTTGCTGTACTGTGTAGCTTTCATAAATACATTGTCAAAGGTTTGAGAATAGAAATACCCCCAAGATGAAGACTGGCTGTGTGAATTCTGTGTGTACCTGTGTAGAATTTACTTATCTCTGTGGAAGGCAAAACAGAGACTAGAAAAGAGCTTGATAAATAAAATGTGAGTAAGAGTCAAATCCAGCATCTGTGACTTAGTGAGGTTAATATACTCTCTCTGGGCCCCCTACCATCACCTGTAAAAATAGAGATAATACTATACTTTCTTTAGGAATATTATGTAAAAATTAAATGTTATAGTGTCAATTGATCCATTCATTTCTTCGTTCGGCAGTGTCAGCATTTAGAATATTACAAAGGAAAAGTAGTGCTAAGCATAAACCAGTCCAGAACCTGCCTCTATTTAGGTTTGATCTAGTTTGAAAAAACCAAAATCAACCAAATACTGTGTATTTACAACCTAAGATACGCTCTAGAGAAAAGAACTGGATTCTGTGGAACATGAACTGTTCTTATAGAACAGTCGAAACCAAGGAGGCGGACCTGGATAGCGTGCCAGAGCGGACGCTCTTGCCTCAAGCCAAGATGACACGTGAATAACAAAGAGGAGCTTTTCACATGAAGGAGTAGGGAAGGTGTTTCATGCAGAGACCAGCAGGGCCTAAGGCTCAGAGTGGCAGCATGTGGAGAAGGTGGAAGAAATGAATGGACAATATGGCGGGAGGGCATTATCGGTGGAGGGACGAACTGGTGAGAAGTAAGATTGAAGAGCTAGGCACAGGTTAATCTTGTAAGCCCCATAGACCATGTTAAATATTTTATAGTCTTTAAATCAAGACTTTTAACAAATACTAATTCCCTTTCAAATGTGCTGGTATTTTGTTTCCCAGTTTTAAGTAGAAACAGAGATGTGTTTCTTGAATCATGCCCAACATACCTACAACCTGTCATTTCCATTCTAAGCACTGGTCTCTAGGATACTATACTATTGGTGTAAGCAACCAAGGTTGTGTGCTCTAGTTCTTTTAGAATCCCAGGATTTATTGGTAAGGATATCCGCCATCCTCTACCAGGTGTCCTTGTGTCTGGGTGAAATGTGCTGAGTACAGAAGAACCATCCTAATATACAGAGCCTCTCCTGGGTTCAGAGCCTCTGCCTCTGCCATTTAGTCTCTTCTGTCTGTCTGTGTCTGTCTCTGTCTGTCTCTCTCTGTCTGTCTCTCTCTGTCTGTCTCTGTCTCTCTCGCTCATTCGCTCGTTCGCTCTCGCTCCCGCTCCCGCTCCCGCTCCCTCTCCCTCTCCCTCATTCCCTCCTTGCCTCCCTCCCTATCTCCTTCCTTCCCTCTCCTCTCCCTTTCTCTCTCTCTCTCTCTCTCTCTCTCACACACACACACACACACACGCGCACACACTTCTCCCCAACATTGCACTGAACATCACCAATAAATCAATTTTAGCATTTTGCCACCTTCAGTAGAAAAGTCTCATGGGTACCCCAAAACAAGGCAGGACACATGGAAAAGATGAAAGCATAAAGAGATATGAAGAGTATAAAAGCGAGAATAAAAATTGAAAGTATGACATAAGAATAATTGTTCTTTCAAAGCTTCCATTCTAGTTAGCCTGAATCTAAAGTATTCTATCATTATAGTATTTTTAAATTTCCCCTCCTCTCTGTCCCCACGGCCATTTCCTTGGATCAGACTCTTAATTCATTTTTACCAATATCTGTGAATAGAACCTTGACCCATGTGTGAGTCGGACCAACCCAAATTCCTTATGCTTTCAGACCAATCATTCTTCAGTACAAAATGGGATCCGGTCACTCCCCTATCTAACATAGCTCCCTTATAAAATGGTATGGCATTTGGCATATGGTCTTATGCTGGTAGATCTGTGCAGTGGGATGCTCAGATGGTTTACATTCTGTGGTGTGAATGAGCCAAGCATTCCCAGTGCACTGGTGACTCTGACCTTTTCTCCTTCTTTGTGCTAAACATTAGCGGACTGAGGCATTGTAGTAGAGAATCAATGCTCCAGATTGTGAGATCAACAAAACAAACCATATTTCTTCTTAATGAGGGTATTTGGCACCAGAACTGTGCTAGGAATTGTGCTAAGCACTTTACGTGGAATACTTTATATGGTCCTCGTGACCATGCTTTGAGGTATGTGGTGTTATTATCTTTATTTTATACGTATAGAAACTGAGGTTCAGAGTATTATTAAACTTCCGAGTCAGTACGTGGCACAATGTGAATTTAGACACAGACAGGCTTGGAGAACATGCAGTCTTAACCACTGTTATGTACTTCCATATCCTAAATGTTTCCTTCTTTTCTTACAGACAAAGATTAATGAACTAAAATCAAACTGGAGTGATAAGCTATATAATCAGATCTGATAATACAAATTTGCAAAAACCATCCTGGTTGTTTTTGTTTGTTTGTTTTTTGTTTTGTTTGTTTGTTTGTTTGTTTTTCCTAAATGCATTAGTCTTTGGCTTGATTTAAGGTAGTTATCACTAGACCCTTGACAACTTTGTGGTATACTAAAATTCCACTTACAAATGCATGTAATAACAGGATCTAAAATTTAGCCATGACCTAACCAGGGGTCAGGTTCTCAAAGCCTCTCTATTTGTTTGCATCTTTCTGAAAGAATTTTGAGTTAATGTTCCTGCCACGTCCTTCCACCTCCCTGCTCAGACCAACCTCACCAGCCTTTTGAGATTTTTCTAAAAGCCCAACACTCTGTCTTTCAGGAGCATTATCATATAGTCTTAGTATCATGAACTGAATAAAAATAGACACATTACAGTCTTGGTTCCTCCAAGAGTGATTGGAAATAGATCGAAAAAGCTGAGGCACTAACTCAAACCAGCCATTCCATCATCAGCTTGTCTCAGGGTAGTAATAAACTTCTTGGTCTGCTAAATTTATGAAGTAGAGGTGTGAGCACAGCCTTTCAATGGTACCCATGGCTTTGATCAGGTCAATAACAGTGGTCTGGAGGTCTGCATGCTGACCATTATAATCACCACGTGGACTCTCACCAATATGCTACCATTAGCAATTGCTTCCACACTGGCTCTGTAGCTGGGAAGATAAATCAGATTGCCTAAGGAAGGGGTTTAATAGGAGATTGCACGGCAGTGTTTCCTATGTAGAAGTGTAAGATTAAGGGTTTAACTCCCAAATACGCTATATTTATGTACTCCACTAGCTTAACCATCAACTCTGAACCATGAAGGAGCTAGACTGGTACAGCCATGAGTCACTTTCTCATCTGACTCAAGGTATGATGTCTTCTTTTGCAAGGACAATGGTGCCATGTGCTGCAGTGGAAAAAAACCCTCATGTTGTGTGATTTACGCCATTAATAAACATAAGATGCCCAACCCCCACTCTGTGTTTACAATGGATATCATAATATAATTGACTTTATATCAAATTTAAAAGGCAAGTTTTATTGATATTTTAAGGATCATGCTTGCTCTGCCACTAGACCTCTGCAGATGCTAGTTCATCTGCCTTTATCACTGTTGCCCTCTTCATTGCCTCATTAACTCTAACTCTCCTTCCAGTGGCTCTTCAGAGCATCTCCTCAGGGAAGCTCTCTCAGACTTTACTGACTAAATCTCCATCTCCCACCCAGCTCCATGTGAACACGCATTTCCATGTAGTTAATATATGCAGTGATTCTTAGATCCGTGTCTGTCTCCCACTGAGCTAGAAGCTCCATGAGGGCAGGAGCGTTGTGCTTTCGCTCACTGTGTCATCCTCAGTAGCAAGAACAGTCTTCAGCACACAGTAGGAAAGCGACGGATATTGCAATCAAGAATATAATGAGAAAAATACTTTAAAAACCTAAAATATACATACTATCTTTTAAAAAAATATCTAAAGAGAATTATCCATCTTAAATTCTAAAACCATTTATTCATTTATTTTTTTCCAGTGGTTATTTCGTAATCTTCCACTACTTTCCAGGTATTTGATAAGACCTGAGTCTACAGTGGGAAATAAATCAGACATAAATATATATTTATAGAAACCTTTTTAAACTATTTTTATCTTTCTCATTCTCTTTTTCTATGACAGAAATAACAGTACATGTTTATTAATATAAATAGAATTGTATAAATCCTTACCCTCTGTTTATATACTCGTGTTTGGTGGCAACCTTTATGTTTGTTTTTTCTAAGAGTAAAAAAAATTCCACCTCTTTTGTAGACTAGGAATGATGTGTTTTAAATGACTTTTTTAATGTTAAATAGGGATTTCCTCCCTTATGGCATCAGAGCCTTTCAAAACCACTGCTAGACAGTGGTTATATTATAAGGAAAATAAGCATGTGTTTGTAAAAACTGAGGTATTTGGAAATTCAATGTATATATGTATTTCTTGTATATGATGTGTTAGTATATAATAGTGGATGGTCTGGAGCGACAGTTGGGTGTCACTGACTTGGAATTTTCACAGCAGCATGTTGAATAAAAGCCAAACATAATAAAGTACATCTGGCTTGCTTTGGAGAGAGATCTAAAAAATTCATTTTTCTGCAAACTATACCCAATTTGTATTGAATTCTTCTATATAAGCAAATTAAGATTGACTGTAAATAGCTTTTACTCACATGCTTTTTATTGGCCACTTGCTTGTTTAGGACAAATAGAGAAACAGCCCACCACACTTCTAGTAAGTTTATGGAATTTGCATCTTCAAACAAGAGCAAGATCCGGCACTGGCAGGATAGTAAGGTGATTTTATATTCTAGCCTGGAACATTCACCATAAACAAAAGAAGTAGCTGTACACAGAGCCTAAATATCAAACAGCTGTATGTAGTTCAACCACAAGTCACATCTGCTCAGAATTTTAGTAGGAAACATAGAATGACACTCATTTCACATCTGTTCATCAGGTGAAGCCTAATGCTATGGCTAGAGTGCCCTGGATCAGAGGTTCTCAAGTGTGGTCCCTGGACCAGCAGCATTAGCATCACATGAGAGCTTATTAGAAACACACATTATTAGGCCCTACCCCAAACCTATTGAATCAGAAACTTTAAGGGTCGGGGTCCAGCAATCTGTAAATTGACTGGCCCTCCTGGTGATTCTGTTGACTGCTAAAGTTTGAGAACACTGTTCTAGATTCAGATAAACTAAATTTACTCCTGGCTCTGTGCTGTTATCATTCATGATGGTGAAAAATGAGGTATTTGGCTAGTCAATGTATACACGTATTTGCTTCCCTCTTTTCTTTCACTTCTAAATTAGAAATGGACTAAACCAACTCTAAAGTTTGTTTAATAGGGATGCAAGTAATAGAAAAAGCACAATCAGACAGAATTGGCTTTACCATCTAAATTTCCCCCTTCTACCATATTACTGTGGGTTGACAATAATGAAAGCTAATTTTTATTGAGCCTTTAGTAGATGCCAAGCTCTGTAACAACTGTTTTGCCTTTGTTTCAGTTTGTCCACACAAAAATACCATGCAATAATATTGTCCCATTTTATAAATGAATTACTGAGAATGAGAGAGATTTTGTAAATTGTGTAACTGGAATTAATGCATATAGTAAAATTACTCAAGGGCCCAGCTGAGACTGTACTATTAGGAGTAATTCTTCTACAATCCTCTATATAAAACCTCTATAATCCTGAATAGAATGAGATAATACAACCATCCTCATAAAAATTAGTCAAATGGGTGGAGCTGGATATCTGACACCCTGTAGCTACTCAAATATTAAATTCTTATTTTTTCCACTCTTCTAACATATATCATGATGCACACACACACACACACACACACACACACACACACACTAATTAAAGGGATGATTAATGATGTCACTGAAGCAAAATTTTTGAAATGTCACCTCCCTCTGCCTATTTTAGTTTAGATGTTTTTTAAAACATTTATTTTACTACATTTTACAAATTCACCACTTCGCAGTCCTGCCTCTGCACTTCTGCCTTCTCCTTCTAGACTGCCCATTCTTACCTTCTCTAAAAGTCCAGCCTATGTCAGGTGTCCTCCTCTCCAGGAACCTGCCCCAGTAAACGCTGTTCTGAAGTTAGAGACACTCTTCAGTGCTTCCTTGGCTTCTTTCTTTAGTCTGGATGTATTTTGTCTGCATTGTAAAAACAGCAGACTTCAAGAGAACAGGCACTTTCTCTTTTCTCTCCTTGGGCCTTAAAATTATCAGACTGTGTTACATATAATAGGCATGCAAATATTTGTTATATTAATGAATCCACAGTCACATTTCATCTGCTCCATGACCCCGTGTGATAGATGCAATATACATGGCATTTTATTCTGAATAGAAAGCAATTTTTGCTCGCTACAGAAAATTTGGAAAATGCCAAATAGTATGAAGTATAAAAGAAAATCAGCTTATACTCTTACCAAGCATAGATAATCACTGTCAACATTTTGGTGAATTTCTAAGTACTCTGCATTAAAAAAAAAAGAAAAGCCAAGATTGCAGTGATGCACTCTATACTTCTCAAGCTTGTTTTCCATCACTCTTCCTTATATATTGCAGGGTCAAGCAACAACCTTCTTTTGTTTCCATCCTTTTGAAAATGTTTATCCTCCTTATGAAACACTCACTCTTTCTACTCTTACATCACCCACTTCTGTACTTTCCTAGTCAATAACTCAATTTCTGTTCCCTTCATGATTCTTTCTCTGACACTCTCAAGTTGAGTTATTTATTACTTCTCTGTACCGTCTACTACCTGGCTCATGTGTCTCTTGTCACGTTGTAGACCTTTCATTTTAGGTATATGCTCATTGGACATTTTACCCATTTGATACTGACCATCTTGCCTTTGCCTCTTCTCCCACTCTGTCCCGTCTTTCCTCTTCCCATCCTCATCCTTCACATGTGATTTGACCTACACTATACACTTAATACGTGATTGCAGAATAAATGAACCATGCCATGAGCTTTTAGTCCTGTACCTGATATGGACATGATACAGATGAGCAAAGAGAGGCATGTGTAAGTTATGTCAATTGCCCAATAACACACAATACACTGCTTTTATTTTCTGGAAGGAGAAAAGAAATCAATAGTCTGCCGTGTCTTTCAAATAAATTAAACACATAAACTAATTTTACATGTAGAGTGAGTATTTGCAGTATTGATACTCCAAAATGAAATTAAGTGTTACCCATCACCAGAGTGTCATAACACCAATGAGTTAAATGCTTCCATCAGCCATGAGTTGCAGTTGAAAATTCCCTCAAAATCAGCTTTCTTTCCGTGGCAGCTCTTGTAGGGACCAACTCACCTCATATCTACATATGATCTACATAGATGCTGACGTGGTTTGCATCACTGTCTGGTTGTGTTAGTTTTGTTAAGGATGATAAAGAAACAAAGGAAAAGAGAGCCCTTGTTAGATAAAAGTTTTGTTCAAATCGTTCCCTCTCCTTCTCCCCCCTCCTCCGGACTTTGCATTGCTAAACAGTGATTGTAACATCTTCTCCTTGAGGAGGACAGGAGAATAAAAGAACTCACTTGTATCGACAAAAAGCATGTGCTCCCTGTAGTCATCCCAGCGATGCACAGTAGAACATGCTGCAAACACAAAAGCAATGTGATCCGTCTACAAAGAACATCATTCAGATGCTGTCTTCTGTGTTTTGGGTTGTTTTCTTGTTTGTTGATTTGAGAAAACGACACAGTAATAAAGAAAAACAAGAGGTACCTGGGTTTTGTTCACCCAGTAATAACCAACAGGTAATTGTAAACTAATTTCCCAAAGCAACTGGAGAGAGAAGATGATATAGTTGCATGAGAAAAAGAAGGTGCCCTTTGACAGAGTCCATTATAAGAATCTGAGGGTGCACATGTTTCGTTCCCTATTATGACAGGGTGTTACTTTAACCCATTAGCAGAAAATAAACTCCTCTGAAGGATCTGTATTGTCAGTCCACGTTAGCTATGAAATCAGTCAGTGATATTTAAAGAGAGCCAACTACATACACAGGTGGGAATGTCCAGAAGCATTTTATCAACATGGTCACTCAGTGCTATTGTAGTCACCCACAAATACAGGTCCAAGGGAGTTCTCTCAGATTGTGCTTCAAAGGGGCAAGACTAATACCAGCAAAATATTGTAATTACTATGTGTAACGCCAAATGGGTACTACACTGACCAGGAGATCACTTTATAAATTATATCATTGTCTAACCACTGTGTGGTACACCTGAAACTAATGTAAAATAATATTGAATGTCAACATTAATTGAAAAATAAAAATTTTAAAAAAAGACTATTACCAGCAACATTTCATGCTAACCCCACACAATATAAAATAAAACGAATGACAAAGAAGCCAATTTAAGATTGTTGTAGTAGTTTCTCTAACTAGAATGATTACATGATTACCAACTGTGTCATTTCCCAAAATACATGTGAACAGTAACAACAAATGTTACGTTGCTAATAGGCCTCCCTTTCTTTCATTATTTCCCCTTCATTAACTGGAACATCATGAAGGGCAATAAAACTTAAGAATAATATTTCCTTAGCTCACCCATTCCTAAACATAACTTCTCAAGACCCAGTAAAATTTTATGGTTTAAGGAGCTAGCAAGGCAGAATGAATGATGTTGTATTCATTTGCTCACGTGGGCATTTATTTCTTTATTCAATATATATTCTTATACCTGTCATAGTTCCTGTTCTAGAGATGGGGTATACAAAAATGAGAAAAACATAAAAAACTCTTTTAGAGGATCAAAATCCAATGGGGAAGACAAGTAAATATAAAACTACCAGATGTGATTGCACAAGGATGGCAGCAAGCACAAAGGAAAAGCTTCAGTTTCAAACAGGTTAGGAAGGAATGTCAGAAAACGCTTCTAGAGTAGCTGATATCTGTACTATGTTGGAGAGTATGGAAGCCCATGTGTCTAATAGGACCATTGTTGGGCTCCCAGAATGATGATATGACCAGAGACAGGACAGTTTTTTTGTTTGTTTGTTTGTTTTATTTTTTTTAACAAGGGCCCTGCTGCAATGTTAATGAAGAGATTAAAAACACCCACCTTAGGGATCAGCCCTTTGAGGGTTTTTTTGGTTGTGCTTTTTTGTTTTTTGTTTGTTTGTTTGTTTGTTTTTAATCAAAATATATTTAACATATAGCATTGTGTAAATTTAAGATACACATGTCTATTCGGTACATTTTATATTGTAATGTGATAGTCACTAGTGATAGCACGTCTATCCCATCACATAACAATCCGTTTCTATTTTTTGTGTTGAGAAAAATTAAGATCTAGTTTCTTAGCAAGTTTGGTGATTACGATATTGAGCCCTCTGATTTTGAATCCTGGTCTGGTCACTTGACACCTACACAGCCTTGGACAAATCACTCAACTTTTATAAGCCCCAACTTTTCATTTGTAATGTATAGATAATAATAGTGCTTGGATTGTGTTGGGGAATCACATCTAAGATAATATATTTAAAGTCTCTTGTACACTTACTACCCTGTATGTAGATAGTTCTCTCTACATAGGAGTGGAAATGGTAATGAATATAAAATGAATTAAACACAAGTTACAATCCTACAATGGTGGGAAGGACTAGAAAGGCAAGACTGGTTCATTGGTAATGGGGATTTAAAATGAACTTTCACAGTAGCCTTGTTTATCATATTCATAGAACATCTGTATGTTTCACTTATAAACTAAAGGTTCTGTGCAGCCCTCTGAGTATTCATTGAACTTTCTGTCTGAAAAGAGAGCACACGAAAATCTTGTCTGGCCCTTTCAAAGTAAGTGGAAGTAACTCAAGGTCCAGGGGGTACGATTGGCCTGGTAAGCCATTTTTAGTAGGCTATAGGTTTCTTGAAGACCTGAGGCACGTTTACTGACTCCGTAATCTTCATTCTTAACACGAGCCTTAGACACAGAATGAACAATCCAAGCCTTTGTTCTGTTTTCTGTTCTTTTAATTTTTATGAGCTATGTTGTCAAAAATGCAATCAGCGTAAAATGTATATCTGAGACAAAGACAAAACTTTTTGATATATAAAGAGATAGGGTGTTTTCAAGTGCTTTGCTCATTATGCATACTTTTAATTCTTGCATGAAACAGTTTCTGTCCAGGATTTTATTTAAATTACTGGCTTATAGTGAGCCCCATGACAGGGTAAAATATTTCTAATATTTTCTGCATTATTTTTCTTTAAGAGCATTAAGGAATAGTTTGTAGAACCTTCAGTTAATATTGAATAAATAAATGCAGTTAGCTTCGCCTCTTTTGGGTTTTACCCTTTATCTTACCATTCCTGACATGGAATCTATGACATTCAAAATCAGCTCTTGGCATCAGGAATGGGTTCTTCATTTGAAAGGAAATGCAAGCCTCTGTTGGTCAAAATATAACTAGAGCCTCATGCTCTCTCCTTTGTTATCATTTTAGTCTATGCTCCCCCCTCATATTTTCAGCCTTGAGAGCCCTTCATATCATCTTTGTCAACAAGAGATTATCTCTATAAATTGATACTATCCCTAAATTAAACATTTATTGTTTCTCATTTTCGGGTAAGTTTAGGCATTTTCACCAACACTTTTAAACATAAGTTGATATCATTGGTGTCAAAATGTTTCTTAGACACTAGAGAACCATTTGGCTCTACTATGTGTGTTACAGTGCTTTTGATTTTGCACAGGCCTTTGGTGGCATTCGATAATTTTTATAAGACTGTGGTCTGCCTGCAATTTAGTTGGTATGAAAGCATAAGATCTGAATAAACACGTACCTTATTTTCCCAGGGTATGGCTTTTCAGTTGGTATAGTCTTGAGTGACACACTTAAACTCTTTCCACCTTACCATTAACTGAGGCCCATTTTGATTCAAAAATGAGGCTGAACTTCTCAATATTTCACCCATTGAAAAGGGAAACTCCAGCCCATGGTCGTCCAGTATCAAGATTCTGTGAAAATATTTCATATACCTTGGAGTTTATCACTATTTTCAATGTGGTGAATTTTTTATTACAAGATAGAGTGAAAGGATGAAATAGGTCAAAAAAGGAAAGTTTCATGAGTGACACTAAAAGGATTTTAAATTAGCATTTGATAATTTTATTAATTTTGTAAATGGGAAAGTAAGTTCTTCTGTCATAATACATTCAATCAGAATTGACTAATGATATCCCTCGCTGCTGCAAAGAGAGTGATGGAGTCTCCCTTTTGTGGGTGAGCTTAACAGTCATTAATTTTAATGAGAGTGATGTGGTGGTTTTTTTAATAAATGTAGAGATTATTGGAGTAAGCATGCTGAAAACTAGCAAGTGGCCTGAGCTGAACGATAAAAGCATCATCTTCCAGGTCAATAATATACTAATCAGGAAGTCTCTGTGTACCAAAGTGCTGTAGACGGTGATTACCAAGGAGTTATTAAGTCAATAAGTAAATCCCCTAATTTACAAATGAGTGATATTGGCATTAAGTAGCAGGTCAACTCTCACGGTCTCCAGTATTTCAAAGATTGTCATTATTCCCATAAGAACAGGCATTATTCACTTTGTACAGCAGGCAGAAAGTCAGGATTATTTTAGGATAATTTTGAATAATACAGCATAAAAATATCTTTTCCTCTGATAAGGAGAAGCCTTTTGTCTTCCTCTCACAAGGCAGTGCTCAGTCTTTCCAGTGCACTCCCAGCTGCTTTGATTCAAAACATCTGGGGTGAGGCCCAGGAACAAGCATTTTAGCAAGTGCTTCAGAGGGTTTGGATGCAAGTTTCCAGGATTCTGTATTATAAGCACTACTTCCAGCTGTGCCAGAATTATTTTTAAAATGCAGACCTGATCTATATCTTCCCCATCCACCTTCAACCCTACACCACCCACAATCTTTCAGGACAAAAATTAACAAACCCTTATCTGAGCGGTTGTAAATTGGAAATTTGCTGATCAACATATGGTTAGCTTGGTCTATGTGTTTGCATGTGTGTGTGTGTAGAATTTGTTGTCAACTTTTAAGAAAAATATTTTACAGAAATCAACAGATTAAAAGCTGTCTTTTTTTTAATAAGTAAATTGTTCGTTTGTTTGTTTGTTTTTATGGTGACACTGTTTAACAAAATCCGGTAAGTTTCAGCTGTACGTTTTAACAGTAAGGCAAAAATATATTTGGATTGTGTGTTCACCTCCCATAGTTAGATTTCATTCTGCCACCACATATTTGACCTCCCTACTCTCCCTCTCCTCTGGTAACCACTAGTCTATTGCCCATGTCCATGAGTCTCTGTTTGTTTGTCCTGTTTATTTGTTGCTTTTAGGTTTATATCCCACATATAAGTGATATCATGTGATTTTCAGCTTTTTCTATCTGGCTTATTTCGCTTAGCGTGATTATTTCAAGGTCCATCCATGTCGTCTCAAATGGCAGTATTTCATCTCTTTTTATGACTGAGTAATATTCCCTTGTATATATGTACCACAGCTTCTTTATCCAGTCATCTATCATAGGGCACTTCAGTTCCTTCCACGTCCTGGCCACCATGAATAGTGCTGCCATGAACATCAGTATGCAAAAATATCTTTTTAGACTAAAAGCTGTCTTAAAATAGTATTCTGACATGGCTTTTCCAGATTAATGACAGTTCTCTTCAAATGGAACACACCCTATTCACTAATCTAATCATTTCTGCTCTATAACACTAATTGATCTCTAGCTTTTACCTGATGGGAGAATTCAGGTTCTAGAGATTTTTGGACTCTACAAAATCATCACTCCATCCTATAAAATACTTCCTTTAATGCTAACATAGAAATTTGGCCTCTGACCAAAACATTTTTTTTTTCCTTAAACATATTGTGTTCCTGTTGTTTCATTTTTAATTCTTCTGTTTTTTTTGTACAGATTTTACATTGAATTCCCAGGCTCCATAATCCTATCTAGGGTAAACTTGTCTTTTCATTAAATCTCAGCTCAGAGATGATACAGTTTAGAGTACTATGAATTGTTTCTTCTTTAAATTTCTATTACCATGCTTAGTAGTATTTAACTCCATTTCTTAATAAACTATATTGTTTACTTTACTTTAAAATGATAAACTTTGAACTTTACAGAGCTGGGACCTAAATTAATCGCCTATATATCCTTCGGACATAACTCCAAGCCAGGCACATGGTAGTTGCACGTAAAAATTGAATGTGGATGGACATATGAATCTACATTATAAAATACTTGTTGGTAACTGGACTTCGATGAGCTACCTTCATTATTATTTAATATCTATTGGATGCAGAAATTAGTTTTAATCAATGGAGAGAAAACAGAGATTAAAGTAAAAAGCTAATTTTGTTTAGCATATTAGTTATTCACATTCATCCAGATAGTTATTAATGGAAAAAAATTATTGCCACCTCTATGCAGAAACTGTAGCATATTTATATAATCTACTATGGGAGGGACAAAAGATAGGGATCTAGAATCTAGGGGAGTGACTGGTACAAAGTAGGTTCTTAATAAATATTTGTTGGGTGATTAAATGAGTGGATGCATAAATAAATAAATTTAAAGATGATTGTGATTCCAGATCTCAGGGAACTTACACATTAGTGCGGACACTGTTAGGGCCATGACAGCCAGTTAGTAAAAGGTATCCTCCTTTGGGTCAGATAAATGATAAAATGCAACCTCTACAGGCAGATAAATTGAAAAACATACTCCATCTTATTGAACTATTTAGACCCAGTCCCAGACTCAGGAACATTGACTGATGACCAGGAATGCTTTTAAACAGCCACTTAACTTACCATAATATCTTGTACAGGTCACGACCTCTACAACTATATGTGGTAGCCCTGTTTGATGCTAACTGATGCTAATATTCTGTGATGAGCACAGGCAACAGAATATGTCCCAGAGGGCAAGGGTGAGCTCAGATGAGGGGCTTTCTATGGAGGCCAAGGGGTCAGTGAAGGTACGGAGGCAGAGCTGACATCTGGATGTAGTTGTAGAGGATAGGGAAAGGGTAGGCAGTCTCAGGACACAGGACAGGCCATTCTAGACACAGAATGTGTTCACACATGAGGGCTGTTCAGGAGACTCTTGTCAAATGAGTGTGTGAGGACACATGGGTCCAGTAACTTATAAATACCAGTTATGGGAAGCAGAAGAAAGCACAGAATCAAGAGTTAGGTAAAATAAAATAAAAATAGTGCCATATAATTAACTCCTATTGAGCAGTTATAGACCAGGAGCTATTCTAAGCCCTTTATATACACCAGCTAATTAATTCCTCTCCACAACCTCATGAGAAATATGATAAAAAGTACCCATAATCTGGGTACTTCTTATACATCATAATTTTTAGAAGCATGTGGGTTAAGTTCTATTGGTATCTTTCTTTGGAAAGGGACAAACTTAGTACATTTTTAATTCTGTCAATTTCTATTTGGAGACCCACAGTGGTTAAGTGACTTGACTAAGTTTACACATTTAATAAGTGGTAGAATTAGGATATTTCTGACTAGATTCTTGCTACTAACAAACAGAACTAACCCTTGTCTCTGAAATAAAATCACTGAGAGGTCTATAAATTGACTCTACTGAATGAAGGCCCTTCCCTGGTCTAATCAGCTGTAGCCAAGGTAAAGAATTCTCTGGTAAAAAAAAAACACAGTTGTTGAGGGCACAACGATTACTGTGAAACATGAGCACTCGTCATCATAATCATCAGGGAAAAATATCACACAGATCTCCCGTGGGTCTGTGGTAAGGACAAGAAATCGAGGCAGGGGATATTTTGTTTTTATTAAGTTCTACTAATAATTCTGAGAACCAGCCATATTCTAAAACCATATATTATAGTACGATAATCTAGAACTACTAAAATGCCCTTTGCTTGTATTTAAATTAGTAAATCTATTAAATTTGCTTCACGTTGAAGAAGTTAACTCTTGAATTTCATCAGAGTGGCTCCTAAATTTGGTGAAATTAAAATATGTACCCAAGAGAAATAATAAATAAAAGTGCAGTAGCTTGTGTTTAGGCTACTACTAACTGGGTGTAAATTAGAGTTATCTGGAAACTGCAGTACAGATAGAGAGATACATACATATGCACACACATACATAGTTGTTAGACAGAGATATTGGAGATCTTGTATATAGTGGAAGAAGAGGTTATATTTCTTTGAGTATTTCCAGGGAGCAGAAATGTGAATAGTAATATATTTTGATCTTTACAGCAACTCTTTAAAAAGAAAGCATTGATATTTCTGCTTAAGGGATGAGGAACTAGAAGTTATCTAAGTTTATATGACAGTCCCTAAGACATAGCAAAAGTAAGGATGGTTCTCAAATGTCAAATGTCAAATCCTTGCCCTATCCACCTCTTAATGGTGCCCCTTGCAGAAGAAGAAGAGGGCCGGGGGAGAAAGAGGAGAATAGGAGGAAGGAGGAGGAAAAGAAAGAAGAATAGAATTCTTTAACCTTTTTTTTCTGTATTTGTAGAGGAAACATTAATGAATATGCCCCACTTCAAAAGATAGGCAAACTTTGGTCCTTTAGCATAACTAAGAGCTCAAATGAATGGTATACAACTGGATATCTTCAGTACCTTCTCCAAACTATTAGATTGATACTCTTATCTTGAACTTAGTGAAGCCTTTAGAATTCTTATTTACTCAATAAAAACACTGAAACAGGTCTTGGTTCTAGCTACAACACAAGATACTAAAGATGGAGGGCCTATAGCCCCTGCTTTTGAATATGAAAGAGGCTGATTGAAGACAGCACACACGTATGAGTAAATGAGCTATTGCATCCCAGTGAGAACAGAATTGTAACAGAGACATGTGTACCTCATCTTTTTTGTACAACAGAGGA
Organism: Pteropus vampyrus; assembly: GCF_000151845.1. Taxonomy (NCBI): domain Eukaryota; kingdom Metazoa; phylum Chordata; class Mammalia; order Chiroptera; family Pteropodidae; genus Pteropus; species Pteropus vampyrus. Next base: position 11,037,883 of record NW_011888810.1, read on the forward strand.
GATCCTAAGCTGAACCTCAAAAGTTAGGTCAGGCCAAGTCAACTCAAAAGGAAGCTGAAAGCTCATCTATGTAAGAGAGAAATAAATGCAAAGAAAAAAGAGTTGGGCACTTTTGAGGAAACTGAAAAGAGATAACCAATTATTGCCTTCCTAAAGAGTCATAGAAAGTTGCACAGATTCTTACACTCTTTCAATGAATATTTTATATTTACTCCACACCTGCAATGTTCATAGCACTGGCCTGTGCTGGTCTCAGAGGACCAGAGGGGAAAATTCAAACACACCAGAAATAGCACCTGTAATTAATAAATGGGTGAGCCCTGTTCCCACACAACATCTGACAAAGTAATTGTAATGCAGCACCTAAAATCAATGCAGTTCTTGGAGAGGGCACCAAATGCATTAACAGTGGCTTTCATCTCTCAGTAGCTAGAAGTGTAATGAACTATGACAGGAAGAAACACCTGGATATTTTGGGGAAACACAAAATGTTGAATGAGTCAGGAGATTACAGCAAAACAAGAAAGCTATGGTATAGAAGAGGCTTCATGGACCCAGATTGATACTTCCAATGTGTGCTCTGGCCTGAGGCAGTACTGTGATAATACCCCTGGGATAAAAAGTGTCTTCCATTTCATTGTCACTACACTACTACTAGGAAGGAGAGTCACTGAGCAAAGTACTAGCATAGGGTCTGGGAAATATATGGATAGGGAAAAGAAAAGATATATGCTTTAACTCAATCTGGCATTCCCAGACACACATCCAGGAGAACATGCCCAAATCTTGACTTCTGGCTTTATGGTCTAAAGGGATCAAAGGGTTTCACTCAAAAGCTCTATAAACATGTAATGACCTGAGCAGTGGTTTAATGTGTATTGAGGGAGGAAGTATGGTTTCATATAAAGCATGTACCTGGAAGGCAGGTGAACAGGCACGAGTTTACTTCTGGGGTGTGTCGCCTACTGTGCCTCACTTTCCTTCTCTAGAAAACGAGAATGATAACTGTGCCTCTTACATACTGCTGATATGAGGATGTAACGATAGATGCTGCTGAAGTACTTGGTAGAGTGCCTGGCACATAATAAGTGTTTCGTGGATGTTAAATCTTCTCTTACTACTGTTCCATATTCTTTTTTCCTCTTTTTTTTCTTCCTTTCCTTTTATTTCACCTCCATCTCCAAAACTCATTAGAAATAGTTCATTGGTAGAGCTGCTATTATGGAAAAGGAGAAAGGAATAATACACACAGAGTTCAGTGAGATTTCACATAGTGAAGGCCAGAGATAAGGGATGAAAGGGGAGCAGATGGGTGGAGAGAGGAGGGGAGAGGAGGGGAGAGGAGGGGAGGGGAGGGGAGGAAGGATTGGTCTAAGTCTTGATTCCTATAATTGTTCTCTGTAGCAAAACTTAGTTTTTTCTCTCTTCCACTAATATTTATTGAGACACTTCTATTTTCAGAACCTGTGATAAGGCCTTAATTTAAAATGGTGAATGTATCACACTTTGTTCTTATGGACTAGTTGGGAAAACAGCTAGGAAAATAGACTGTTCAGTACACTGAAAGGAATATATGAGTTGCAATGTGGTATGTATGATGAGAACACATGAGCGATTCCTGGGCTATCAGAGAACAAAGTGGCATCAGAGAACTGGTGTCTTTGGCCAAATAAATGAGCATGTGTCAGGGAGTGAATTAGATTTGGACTGATTGCTTATGAGAAAACATGAGTTACTTTCATAGGATTAAAGAAGTTTGGTATGGCTGACGAGTAAAGTAGAACAAAAGGAATTGTGAGTGACTGGAGAACAAAGCAATGACCGTCTCAGAAAGGCCTTTTAGGGCAGCTTTAGAAGCTCGGGGTTTACACTGACAGCTATGGACATGAGAAGTTTTAATCAGATAAATGACAGGGTCAGATCACTCCTTTGATTAGAAAGATCACTCTTTGCTGTTCTGTGAAGAAGAGAGAACTAAGCAGGGAATGTTTTGGAAATTACTCAGATTTAAGTTTAGGATGGCCCACACTGTGGGAGGAGTTAAATTAAATTTCTTAATTTAACTCAATGGAGAACTAAGCAGGGAATGTTTTGGAAATTACTCAGATTTAAGTTTAGGATGGCCCACACTGTGGGAGGAGTTAAATTAAATTTCTTAATTTAACTCAATGGAGAACTAAGCAGGGAATGTTTTGGAAATTAAATGTTTTGGAAATTACTCAGATTTAAGTTTAGGATGGCCCACACTGTGGGAGGAGGTGGTAGCTAAGATGAAGTGAAGCGTGTAGAGTTAAGAGAAATTCAAGAGACAAAGTCACTAGTATTCAAAAATGTATTGATATAGAAGTTGGAAAGAAGGAAGAATGACAGATGATGCAAAGTATAAGCATGTATTGTAAGACAGATTTAGGGAGAAAAGAATCAAGATATCACCTTTCACTGGGGAGCCATGAATAAGGATGATTTTTAAAATCATAGTAAATCAGTTTTCAGCATGTATGGTCTAATGATGAAAAAGGCTTTTATAAAATAATAATTGTCCTGGAGTTCTACGATATCATGTAAAGTAATTTTGGGACTCAGACATAGCACTTAATATCATTCGCCTTTCTCATTTCCTATTCTGTGTTTCTGTCAGAAGGCTGGAATATATCAAACTTTTGTTTTAACCAAATTGGTGGTGATCTCATTGCTTTTAATAGTCCTTGAAAATATCTAAAAATTTCTCCAAATTAGAGCTATAGATAATTAATTTTGCATATTCCTTAATTTAACTCAATGGAGAACTAAGCAGGGAATGTTTTGGAAATTAAATGTTTTGGAAATTAAGTTCCCAATATATGGATTTGGGAATGAATATGGATTTCTAAAATCATTTGTAGTGCTAGGAGCATTGACCTTACTTTAAAACCGCAAATCCAATTTGTCTTTTATTTATTTGCAAACACTATCAAATTTTCTCTGAAAAGTGGAATTTGGGGCATTTGAAAATGCTTTGTTCAGGTCTTTTACTACATTTATTTAAGTGTGGCTGAATAATACTTCTCTTGATTTCAGGCACAAATAACTCAGATCTTGCACTCTCCATGGCCCATAAAACTTCTAAACACAGAATAAAGGAAAAGGTCATTCATCAACTACCTGGGAGAGGGGAAAAGATTTCCAAATTACTTCTTCAGTCTATATTAACGCTGACTGCCCAAACCATGGACTTTTAACTATGTTGCTGTTCTTGCATTCAGAGGTCATTTTTATATAATAGCCTCTATTTGAAAAATAAATCTTAACCTGTGAACTTTGTAGAGGATAGAGACAAGAGAAATCAAAGCAAATAGCATTTGCTAAAATAAGTACATGCTTTTCTGTGATCACAGATGTGCTACTCTGTTTCCCTGAGTAAGGCCTCTGAGTTCTGCCCTAGATTTTCCCAAAGTATATTTAATAAAGGACTCCTTATAGTCCCTACTACGTGCAACACAGCAGAAGAATACAGGGTTAAACGATAGGGCCTCTCTAGGTTTGTTTGTTTGTTTTTTAATTAATGCCAGCAGTAATATGAGGAGATGCTATGACAGAGCTTTTTGCAATTTAATCATTGAAATCCTATATCTGGCGGAGTGATATAAGCAAAAGATATTATATTTAAAAATGCCCAGCAAAATGCTTGTTACCTAATATTAATAACATTAATACATTATAATGTTAATAATAAAAATTATTATAACAACAACAACATATATTGGGAACTTAATTGTGATGATTAATTTTGTGTCAACTTGACCAGGCCATTGAATGTCCACATATTTGGTCAAACATTATTCTCCATGTGCCTTTGAGGGTGTTTTTGGACAAAATTTACATTTGAATCAGTGGACTGAGTGGAGCAGATTGCACTCTTTAATATGGACGGGCCTATCCAATCACTTGAAGGCCCTGATAGAACAAAATGACTGACTCTTTCTCCCACATGAGTCAGAGGGAAATCATCCTGCCTGACTTCCTTTGAGCTGGGACAATAGTTTTTTCTTACTTCTGGTCTTACACTGAAAGGTTTGCTCTTCCTGGGTCTCAAGTCTGATGGCCTTCAGAGTGGGACTCACACCATTGGCTCTCCTGGTTCTCAGCCCTTTAGACTCAGACTGAAACTATACACCATAAGTTCTCCTGATTCTCCAACTTGCCAACGACTGTTCTTGGTACCTGTCAGCCTTCATAATAGCATGATCCATTCCTTACAATAAATGTTTTTTCTGTATATACATGTACATCTTATTTGTTTTATTTCTCTGAGTGCTCTGGGTTAACTAATGCATGATTATGTTATTGTATTAATAATATATTATTAATGTATGACTAATACATTTTATAAGCACTTGGCCACACACTTTATAAATATTTATTTCTTTTATTTTTAAAATTAGCAATCAAGTATGTAATATTTTCCAAATTTATAGATGAGAAATCTGAAATTTAGAATATAAGTAATTTATCCCAAACCACATAGCTCATATGTGATACTTGGGATTTTTAACTCATACTCAATGAATTAAATACTGTTGTTCTTAAATATGCTAAATTTCTATATTTTTACATATTTCTATATTTATAAGGTAGAATATATACATGATATTTATCTGTGAGTTTTATTAGGACTGTGAGAAAGTTTCTTTTGACTATGGCTCACACCAAGGTCAAAGGAATAAGTATGAACAGAGTAAATGCAATGATTTAGTCTGTTTTCCGATGTGTAAACATAAATAAATAAATATATATATATATATATATATATATATATATATATATATATATATAGTGTCACTAAATTACCTTGGTTTATTATGTATTACCAAATAGATATACTCTAAATATTTTTTTCTAATTTTTTCACTTTCTCTCAAACTCTAAGACCCATCTGAGCATCAATTGATTATATGCAGTTTAAGGACAAGAATTAGATTGTGCACACAAACACACATATATACCCAATTTATTAGAGCTGGTGAATATCCCAAACTGGTCTCTAATATGCAGGTACATTTCATAGTCAGACTCTCAATAATTATGAGTCAGTATAACGAAGAATAATTATGGAACACTGGTTGCAGTATTGCCCAATGATATTGTCTACGTAAGCCCTTAGAAAAATTGATTAAAATTGGCTAATACTCCTGCACATGATGGATGGATGGATGGATGGATGGATGGATGGATGGATGGATGGATAGATAGATAGAATGTTCAACCTGTTTCTCTCTCCTTAGAAAAAAGCTCATCTAGGCCTTGTAAGTATAGTTATCACAGCTCCAGAAGAAACTATTCATGTATACATGCATTGTATTCAACTGACACATATCGATTGGGGGCTCTTCCATGTTGCAAGCATGTTCCTCGGCACTGGGACACAGCAAATGCCACACAAGTAAATTTTTAATACACACCAAAAAATACCAAGTAGTGATCATTTCTATGAAAATGATTGGGTTGAAAAGAAGGGAACAGTGAAGATGAGAAGACATTGTCAGAAGTGAAGACATTTAAAATGAATCCGTAATAAGAGAAAGTTTCCTGTTCAGAAGAATAACATTGTGTTTCCAGAAAGGGGCACAACTGCTTTAGAGGTCTTATAGCATAGTCTAGTGTACACAAGGAAAAGAAAATCTAGTTTGGCTGGGTATGAATTTTACTCGCTGACTCCAAGGACACACTGTCTCACTCTTTCTCTGTGGTTACTTAATGTACATGTGCCTTCTTTTTTTTCTTCATAATACTAAAGTGCTTAAAAGCATAACTCAGCTATGATTCAAGCGAGTTTACTCTTTTTCAGAATACTTGGCAAACTTTTCTGGATAAGAAAAATGTAGAATTTCCTACATTTGGTATACATATCATCTAGACCTGAGATCATTTTTGGTGGTACCTAAACAGGCATTATTTTTTTAAATAAAAAAGAATCACTGAAAGTTTAGTCTTTTAAAAAAAGTTTTTCATCAGTTAGCCAAAGAAAAAGTCATAATAGGTTGGAAACTACTCTTTAAACATTTCAATATTTGTTTATCTTACGTTATGGAAAGCATAAACTTTAGGTTCACATGCCTAAGCACATAATCTGGCTTGAGTTGAAAAATAATGTTATGCCTTTGTTGAGTTTATGGTTTTCTAGTTATATGTTCATTTAAGTCATTTTACTTTGTATTCTTTATAATGTTGATTTAATTTAGCTTGATTTTAAAGAAATGTGAGTATATTATTTGAGCCAATATAAAGAAAAAATAAATAAAAAATAGTTCACGTAGATGTGAAAAAATCATGAATATGTTATATAAATGACTGAAGTTTTACAAATTGTCTGAATGACTGATCATCTTTTCATCATATCTTGGGACAACAAAAATGTATGATTTGAAAATGTCTTTGAAATTCATTTCTGGAGAGGCCCATGTATTGAATACTAAATTCAAGTTCCTCAGTTTATCTGTAAAGAAAATAGGCTTAATTATTGTAGCAGTTTAACTAAACTTCCACAGTCGAGGTGGCTTAAACAGTGCACATTTATTTCTCACATGTCTGGAATCTGGGAGTCCAAGATCAAGGTGCGAGTCAAGGTGTAAGGACACTCTTCCTGGTTAGCAGAAGGCTGTCTTCTCCTTAGTTCCTCACACTGTAAAGAGCGGAGAGCGAGAGCAAGCTCTTGCGTCTCTCCTAATAGGGGCACTAATCATGTTCATGAGAGCTCCACCCTTATTGTCTAATTATCTCCCAAATGCTCACTTCCTAATACTATCACGTTTCAACATGTGACTTTATGAGGGACACAAACTTTTAGTTCAAAACACCAAGATGATGTAATGAATTGAGCTCTAGTGCCAGAATTCAAATTGGAAACTATTTCCAGATCTAGTGCTCTTCCTAAGACATTAAGTTTACCTTCCAAAAATACTACTTCTTTTCCCTTTATTTTTTTCTTTAAAAAATTAGACTATTAATCCATAGCTAAACTAAATAAACCTAGATCAGCAAATTAACTTTTGAATTGAACTAGAGTCACTTGGTTGGGTAAAACTCCCACAGGTAATTAATACTTTCCGACCTTTGAATGAAAGAATCTTTGACCATGGTTGAGAATTACCTTCCTATTGCATTCACTTTGGAACTCATGACCTAGAGCTGCCACCGTGAGAATCAACCAAAGGACAAATCAGTGTCTGCTTTTTGAAGTGGCAGGTCTTGTGGCTCCAATTGGACCGCATATTTGAAACTGTGCTGCTTCCTTTGATGATGCCACGTTGGTAATCTTGCCACTCCCTCTTTGTTTTTGAGCATCAGCTGTTCTGGTAGCTTAACACTGAGGTAGCATGCAAGACCCTCAAAGTGAAACGCTTACTCTGTATATCATGTCATCCCAGATATAATCTCCAAATGGGGTGAAAATCTACCCATGTGATTTGACAAAAACAAAAAGAGAGAAACTGAAGTTTGTTGATTTCCCCCCCCTTTATAATAAACTGAGCGGACAAAATATCCGATTATAGTTCTATTTCAAGTCCTTCCACTCCCCAAATTTAAAATCCTGTCTCTTTCCTTTCCTGTATTTTTGCTTGAGCGTTTTCACATCTACAGTAGAGTAATACTTGCCATAAGTAATATATTGGAGATTTTTAAGAGTGCAAATTAGATGACAAATATAAAAATAACTTAAACTGAAAGTATTATGCTCTTCAGCTAAATGTCACCATAAGGAACCAAGGTTTCAACCAGAAGTAGGCATGGTAAATTTATTTTACAGCTAAATTGTACTCTATC
>NW_011888810.1:11046772-11050006 GCF_000151845.1 Pteropus vampyrus
ATCATGTAATTGGAAACAGCCGTGCATACAAGAAATATAATTCAAAGCAGTTTAATTAATACATCTTCATTGACAACTTCCACTCATAATACCGATATTATTACATAATTCTATAATCAAAATGGGAAGTCCTGAACCCTGGCTGTTTCTAGAGTATCTGCTCAACTTTTAATTTCTTTAAAAAAAAACCTGAAAACGATATTTTGAGGGTAGCTTCATTTGATCGCTTCACTCTTTTCTTTCTGCAATCTCCTTTTCTCCTCGAAGCTACAGGGCAATAAAATCAAGCTTCAGAGTTTGGTTTAATAGTGTAGTGGATGCTGTTTATGCCTCCAATCTCCCTCTTGGGTCCGAGGTGTTCGTTCTCCCAACTGCCATGATGGAGCCTCCCTTGAAACTGCCCTGAGTTGAAGAGAACAGCCTTCCAATAGGTTGTCTGTGTCCAATAACTGGTCAATGGTAGGGGCATAAAAGTTTGCCTTAAGGTGGGCCAATTCCGAAGGACCATAGCAACTGTGGGTGGCTGAAACCTTTGTTGCAACTGTATCACAACCCAAGTGCCCCCTCTTCCCAGTACTACTCCCTTTACTCCCCCAAAGTTGTACACTCTGAGGATACTTCCTAATAAACTCCCAGCTGGAAAATGCCATCTCAGAATTTGTTTCTTAGGGAACCTATCCTAAGATGTTTTGAGACTTATTTTTACTTTATATTATCTTTTAAGCCCTCAATTTTTGATGCATTTCCTTTTTTTTTTTTTTTTTTTTGAGCCCGTAATACGGGCCCATTCTTCATTTACTATTTGTTTCTTGACTCTACTTTAAAATATGACTTTGATTCTTTTGAATTCATGTTGCTGGTAAATGTTACTGTTTGAGGTAGAAAGCCCCTGTTCTGACCCCACTCTATGAGTTTGCGTCAAACCTAGAAAGCCTTTCACTTAATGAAGCAGCTTCGTTCCATCTACATTTCAGTACTCACACACCCATACAATGTCTTATGGGGCAGGGGTTAAAACATGATTCATTAAGTTAATCTAATTGCCTGAAACTTCGAACAAATTTAATTTTAGAAGATAAAATTTTTATTGTTGGAAAACAATACAGTGACAAAATAGCAGTTAACTTTTATTAGGCACTTACTGTATTCTAGGTGTTGGTAACTACCTCGCCTGTCTTAATTTACTTTTCATACCTACCCAAAAAAGTGTGTTTCATTACTTTTTCATTTTACACATAAAGGATATCTAGAAAGATGTCCTTAATTGCCATAGTTCCCCTGAAGAAAAAGACTATTCAAGATACTTTAAGTTTTTTAAAAATAGAAATAACTTAGACATGGTAGCAACAGATTTCTTTTGTAAGACATTTGTTTCAAAATGCTGTTGAACTATTTTAAATTCTGTAAAGAAACATGATTAGCATATACTTCTCTGCAAAAAGTTCACAATATTGAAAACATATGCTTCTGAATGAACATTTGTCAAGAAAGCCTAAGTGTTTTTGAACTTTCACAATGCAAATATTTTTAATAGGTAACAATATATCTACATCATAAACTTTGCCATTAGCTAATACTACAGTTCAAGTTCAAGTATGATTTCTAATCAACTCTTCAAAGTTAGAATGTTTATTTGAATACTTCAGAGATTACTATCATGAAACCCTTGACAACTCCAGTTCTCAATTTTAATAGTCTCACATAAAAAAAAAATTATTTTACTTCTAAAAAAAGACAGAATTTTCATATATTGTTTGTTCTTTTTTTATTTTAATTCAAGCACTTATATTAATCTTTATACCCTCAGACTTAATAAAGTACTATGAGCATATTTATTGACTTTAGGTTGGATTTATAAGGAAGTTGAAAAAATATAATGAAAATAAATTTATCATTAATACTTAAGGGTCAAGAGAAAAAGAGGCATCAAATTGAATGCAAAACAGAATTCCTCATGCTAATATTTTAACCATGGCAAATTTTCAGTCCAAGAAAATTTTATTCACCCTCAGAAATAACACTTTATTCAGTAGTGCCTTGAAGGGTTCTGATTTAGGTATTATAATCAACATCTCATCTCTAACGAGAGTAGCAGAAAGTCATATCTTAAATGCCTTAAATGCCTTCTGATGATGACAAAATTAACTAATATTGCATTCCATTTTACTTCAATGCTTCTAAATACGTTTTTAATCTATACTTTGATGGTGTGTAGCCATGGCAATCATATATTGAAAATTTCTTGATGCAATTCTGACTTCAGATATTCTTCCCCTTTGTTTTAGTATTTGTGAGACCACATGTTTCACTAGACTTGTACATGAAGTAATACTGCTCATCACCATTGACAAAGGTGTGGAATAATTTACAAGACTAAAGTCACATTCCATAGTTCCAAAAATGTGTACACTAAACAGCATGTGGCAAAGCCTAATTTCCACAAACTATAATATGTGAATACGTTTTTACACAAAAGCATTAAGAAGGTTAGAAGGAGCTAAACAATAAATTCACTGCTGTTGCTCAGCCATAGGTACGTATGTATAGACTTGAATTCAAGTGATGCCACTGAAAAAAATGTAAAATTATCCTGTTATACATTGTGTCTGAAATAAGAGTGTGTCCATGATTTGAGAGAAATGTGAATGAAGCTATTGTTTATTTATAGATAGTATTTGTATCCTTGTAATATGTATTAGCTTTGAGAGCATCAAATGTAACAATTGAGACCAGATAGGTCAGTTAGATGTTTAAATAGCATGCATCGTTATTCTGCTCTACATATTGTGGGATATTATTGGTTGAATTGTGGTTCCCCCAAAATTTCTGTGTTAAAAATCTAACCCCCAGTACTTTGGATTGTGACCTTTTTTGAAGATAGAGTCTTTATAGAGATAATCAAGTTTAAATGAGGTTATTAGAATAGACTCTAATCCAATATGACTAATGTCCTTAAAAAGAGGGGAAATTTAGATACAGAAACATGTATATGGAGAGAATGCCATGTAAACATGAAAAGAGCCACCTACAAGCTGAGTAGTGAGGCCTGAAACAGATCCTTGCTCATAGCCTTCTGGGGGAACCAACATTGCCAGTACCTTCATTTTAGACTTCTAGCTTCCAGAACTGTGAGATAATAAATTTCTGTTGTTAAGCCACCCAGTTTGTGGTACTTTGTTTTGGCAGCCCTAGAAAACTAATATAGATTTTGGTACTGAGGAGCAAGGTACTGCC
>NW_011888810.1:11050056-11064377 GCF_000151845.1 Pteropus vampyrus
TTTTTTATTTTAATTCAAGCACTTATATTAATCTTTATACCCTCAGACTTAATAAAGTACTATGAGCATATTTATTGACTTTAGGTTGGATTTATAAGGAAGTTGAAAAAATATAATGAAAATAAATTTATCATTAATACTTAAGGGTCAAGAGAAAAAGAGGCATCAAATTGAATGCAAAACAGAATTCCTCATGCTAATATTTTAACCATGGCAAATTTTCAGTCCAAGAAAATTTTATTCACCCTCAGAAATAACACTTTATTCAGTAGTGCCTTGAAGGGTTCTGATTTAGGTATTATAATCAACATCTCATCTCTAACGAGAGTAGCAGAAAGTCATATCTTAAATGCCTTAAATGCCTTCTGATGATGACAAAATTAACTAATATTGCATTCCATTTTACTTCAATGCTTCTAAATACGTTTTTAATCTATACTTTGATGGTGTGTAGCCATGGCAATCATATATTGAAAATTTCTTGATGCAATTCTGACTTCAGATATTCTTCCCCTTTGTTTTAGTATTTGTGAGACCACATGTTTCACTAGACTTGTACATGAAGTAATACTGCTCATCACCATTGACAAAGGTGTGGAATAATTTACAAGACTAAAGTCACATTCCATAGTTCCAAAAATGTGTACACTAAACAGCATGTGGCAAAGCCTAATTTCCACAAACTATAATATGTGAATACGTTTTTACACAAAAGCATTAAGAAGGTTAGAAGGAGCTAAACAATAAATTCACTGCTGTTGCTCAGCCATAGGTACGTATGTATAGACTTGAATTCAAGTGATGCCACTGAAAAAAATGTAAAATTATCCTGTTATACATTGTGTCTGAAATAAGAGTGTGTCCATGATTTGAGAGAAATGTGAATGAAGCTATTGTTTATTTATAGATAGTATTTGTATCCTTGTAATATGTATTAGCTTTGAGAGCATCAAATGTAACAATTGAGACCAGATAGGTCAGTTAGATGTTTAAATAGCATGCATCGTTATTCTGCTCTACATATTGTGGGATATTATTGGTTGAATTGTGGTTCCCCCAAAATTTCTGTGTTAAAAATCTAACCCCCAGTACTTTGGATTGTGACCTTTTTTGAAGATAGAGTCTTTATAGAGATAATCAAGTTTAAATGAGGTTATTAGAATAGACTCTAATCCAATATGACTAATGTCCTTAAAAAGAGGGGAAATTTAGATACAGAAACATGTATATGGAGAGAATGCCATGTAAACATGAAAAGAGCCACCTACAAGCTGAGTAGTGAGGCCTGAAACAGATCCTTGCTCATAGCCTTCTGGGGGAACCAACATTGCCAGTACCTTCATTTTAGACTTCTAGCTTCCAGAACTGTGAGATAATAAATTTCTGTTGTTAAGCCACCCAGTTTGTGGTACTTTGTTTTGGCAGCCCTAGAAAACTAATATAGATTTTGGTACTGAGGAGCAAGGTACTGCCGTAAGAAATACCTGAAAATGTGGAAGTGAATTTCAGATTGGGTAATGAGTAGAGGATAATCTGAGTGCTTGATAGAAAAGGCTTAGATTGACTTGAAGAAACTTGATGCTAGAAGTATGGACATTAAAGGTAATTCTGATGAGAGCTCAGAAAGAGGAGAGCTATAAAGAAAACTTCCTCATCTTACAGAATACACATATTGTCGTAAACTGAATGGCAAAGTGCTTCTGTGAAGATCTCATGTGGAAATGAGGAATATCTTATTGGAAACTGGAGAAAAGTCTATTCTTGCTATAAAATGGCACAGCTTGGCAGACTTGTGTTCTAGTGTTTTGTAGAATGTAGAATTTGTAAGCAATGATCTTGAATAACTGATCTAAGGATATCTCTAAGCATTGTTGAAATTGTGGCCTGATTTGTCCTTGCTGTTTGTAGCAAAATGTGAGAGGACGGATTTATGGAAGAGGAAATTGGTAAACTAAAGGGAACCAAAACTTGAAGGTTTGTAAAATTCTCAGCCTATCCAGATAGTATACTCTTTTTCCCATGAGATAGCTGATGAGATAAGAGACAAAGTATGGTGGGTCAGGCAAGGTGCTTTAGAAGTCAGTCTTGAACCTAAGTGCATTGTCTTGGCTGGAACATGGTTATATGGTACCAACCGAATAAAAAGAAAGACCGGACAATATCATCTTCCAGCGAACTCTGGAAAAATGAATTGGACTTTCTGAGATAGTGAACTCCTGCTGACTTTCTCCAACCAAATTGATCCTGAGAGCAGGGGTCACACAAATGCTGGCCTGCAGGCCAAATTCATTTCAAAGCCCTTGCTGTTCACCCATGAACTAAGAATGTTGTTGTTGTTTTACATTTTTAAAGTGTTCTGAAAACAAATGGCAAAAAAACAACAAAGAAGATAATGACTGTTAAGATGATAAGGATGGAGAACAAAGAGAATGAGAAGGAGGGGAAAATATGTGTCAGGAACTATATGGCCCATGAAGCCCAAAATATTTATTATCTGGCCCTTTACAGAAAAAGATTGTAGATCCCTGTTCTGATGTGTCCTCCCACAGCTCACCTGAACAGAAAAATAACTGTTGGAATTACATTCCTATTCATAATCATTGGCATGAGACTTAGTGTATCTGCCACATATTAACTATATTAATATCAGATAAAATATACTTTCAGATAAATATGTATATATTATAACAAATAATCTAAACACCTCAATCAGCTTGATGTTGTGGACCTATATAGCATTCTCAAGCTCTCAAGTTCCCTTGGGACATTAACAGAAAAAAAGAGATTTTTCCCAGTTATCTATTGCTACATATTAAATCACTCCAACTTCAGTGTCTTAAAACAACAGTCATTTATTATTGTCTCTCATAGTTCTAAAGGTTGACTGGGCGTAACTAGGTGGTTCTCGCAGGTTATCTCAAGTAGCTGCAGTCAGATTGGAGCTGGGACTGGAATTATATAAGGCTTTCTCACCCATGTTTCTGGCACTTGAACTGGGAAGACTCAACAGCAGAGAGCGGGAACAACTGAGGCTTCATAGGCCTCTCTATCTCCAAGCAATACTACCAAGTTGTGTTTCCAGCACAGAGACTCAGAGTAGCTGCATTCATCACTTGATAGCTCAAAATCCAAAGGCTGTGTCCAGACAGAGGGATTCAGGAGCTCTATTGATGTTTTATGACCTAATCTTAGAAGTCACAAAACATGTACCTTCCACAATCTATTCTCCAAAATAACCTACCTAGGTGAACTTATGAGTAGAGAGTCAAGGAATGTGTACACATATTGTAAAACCACCGCAGTGTTCTAGGCCATCAAGTCTAAGTAAAAGAGAAAATAGTGCTATGTATGGACAAGAAGATAATATCATAAAGGTGTCTATTTTACAAAATTAATCGTACTGATTTAATGAAATTCTAATCAAAATATCAATATGGTCTTATGATAATACTTGATAAAATGGTTCTAAAATAGAGAAGTAAAGTTAAAATAATAGAAGAATTCTTCTAAAGAGGACATGGGACTGGTCATAATCTAGTAAGGCTTTGCTATAATTTGGTAAGATTCTGGATTATTTTGTGATGAATTGTAATTATTTTGCAATGATAAGCCATTGGTGTGTTTTGAGAAGCCATCTGATCATTCTGGCTGTTTTCTGGAGGAGGCAAGAATAGAGAACAAAGAACCATCTGAAAGTCCTAAAAATAGATGAGGGTGAATTGCAGAGGCAGTGGTGCTTACTGGTCAAATCTAACATGATTTTCAAGAGGAGCTGACAGAATTTAGTGATGAATTGTATATGAGAGGAGGGAAACAGAGGAAGCAAGAATAAATTGCCAGTTTGGGTCTTGAGCAACTGGGTGAGTAATGATACTGTTTTTTGAAACAGAGGAGGTATGGAGGGGGATTGAATTTGGGGAAGGACAGATAGTTCTGTTTGGGCCATAGTGAGATTCCTAGCAGAGAAGAAATTAGGCAGTCGGATATATGAGTGTGAAACTTAGGGGACTAGAGGGACATAAAGATTTAAGTTTGAGAGTCAACAGGAAATAGATAATTAACAACATACAACCAGATGATAATTTTTAGAGGAATTAGCAATAGAGAAGGGTAAAGCCAAAGTCAGAACCTGAGCAGGCCCCTAATTTAGAAGTCTGCTAGCCATCATCAGCTTTTCCAGGAAGGACCTTCCTTTCCATCACTTTCCTTGTTTGCTATGAATTTAGGAGGAGTTATCAATGGTATTAATAAAAATCCAGGACACTCCTGCACCCTGTTTATAAGTCGGCTGTCTTAGAGCTGCAAAGGCAGGAGGTGAGGTGGTAGCCTCATTCTTGCACTGCCTGCCACCCCATAAATTGTGTGTATGTAGTAGAGTTTGTCTCTAGTGAAACTGAGAGAAGCAAAAAATGGTAAGTGACCAAATTATTAAAAATCCAACACTTAAAGCCTAACAGCCAATGTTGTCTAACTCCCTGTGAGTTTCCATCAAAAGAATTTTACCACAAGGATAGTCCCATCTATAAAGTTTTGTTAGAAGTGAGTATGAATATTATTTTGGTTATATCAAAAGATTTTCCTAAAAATTGAATCTTCATCCAACTTTAACTTTCTCTCTTGGGGAAAAATAATCAGAAAAGCCCAGATCCATTCTCAACTTAATTTATAATTTTATTATACTTGACACAGTTTTAAATGGGATGATTTGTGCTCTTAATTAGCTGTATCTGAAATATTCTTCTGTCGCCAAAATGATTCCTAGAATATTTTACTTTAGTATACTTTTAAATAGGACCAGATTGTTAAATGTATAAAGTTCTTAGCAAATGAATTAATGTCATTAAAATAAATATGTGTACACTTTAATTGCATTAACTAATTTCCTTTAAACATGTTTTAGAAAAGAATTATATTCATATTTTTCTGCAACCCCCGATTTTTCTCCAACTTTTCTCTCAGGCATCCTCATGTATAACAAAATCTGCCCAAAATTATCTTAAGACTGTGGCAAAGCTACTTCTTTTATTCCTATGAGCATTCTTTAAATTACTCAACAATCTTGATGCAGATTTTTATGTTTTTCACTATCTCTTCTGCAGAGATTTTTATGTTTCTCACTATCTCTTCTAATAATGTATCATTAGTTCTGTGCCGTTGGATAAGCCTCTTATTTGAGAGAGCATCGGGTTTCTGTACATTTATAAATTATATACATTTGGAAACAACAGCATCTGCTTTTTCAGTCCTATCTTTGTTATACGGAGAGCTTCAGAATGGTGGGAAGAGACCCTCTCTCCAACACACACACACACACACACACACACACACACACACACTCTCTCTCTCTCTCTCTCTCTCTCTCTCTTTCTCTCTCTCTCAGATTGGATTGTTTGGTATTTCTTTTTCTCTTTTCTTTTTTCTTTTGCAGCTGTTTGAGTGTTTTATTTAGAGACAGGCAAAAATAGTTCATAAAGTTTAAAAGAAAAAATAGAGTTGCATTATAACATATATGGTACATTTATATTACTTTGGTTATAAGTTGGGTATTTTTCCTTTTTTCCCCTCTCTTTTTTTATCAAATTTATAAGGGTGACATTGGTTAATAAAATTATGTAGGCTTCAAGTACAGTTCAATAATACATCATATGTATGTTGCATTGTGTTCCCAAAGTCAGAACTCTTTCTGTCACCATATATTTGACCCCCTTTACCCTTATTTACACCCCTCCCTCTTTCCCTCTGTTAACCACTAAACTGTTGGTGGTTTCTATAAGTTTTTGTTTGTTTCTATATCTCTTGTTTGCTTATTGCTTTCAGTTGTATGTCCCATATATGAGTGAAATCATATGATTCTCAACTTCTGTTTGAATTATTTTGCTTAGCATGATAATCTCAAGATCCATCCATATAGTTGCAAATTACAGTATTAATTTTTTCTATGGCTCAGTAATATTCCATTGTATATATGTACCACATCTTCTTTATCTAATCATCATTGGAAGAGCATTTTAATTTTTTCCACATCTTGGCCACCAGGAATAATGCTGCTATGAACATTGGGGTGCATATATCTTTACAGAAAAATGTTTTAAAATTTTAGGGATAGATACCCAAAAGAAGGGTTGCTGGGTCATATAGTAATTCTATTCTTAATTTTTTAAGGAATCTCCATATTGTTTTCCATAGTGGCTGTACCGATTTACATTCCCACCAGCAGTGTATGAGGGTTCCTTTCCCCCCACAACCTCTCCAACACTTGTTATTACTTCTCTTGTTGATGATAGACATTCTAACAGATGTTAGGTGGCATCGGAATGTGGTTTTGATTTGCATTTCCCTAATAGCTAGTGAGCTTGAACATTTTTTTCATATATCTGTTGGCCGTTTGTATGCCTTTTTAGGAGAAATGTCTGTTCAGGTTCTCTGCCCTTTTTTTAATTGGATTGTTTGTTTTTGTTGTTGTTGAGTTGTATGAATTCTTTATTTATTTTGGAGATTAGCCCCCTATTGGTGGAGTTGTTTGCAAATATTTTCTCCCATTAAGTTGGTATTTTTTAATAAATCAGAAATTTAGAAGAAGTGTGGGGTCTCCTAGAGTAGGCGCACATTCAACATACTTAATGTTAGTTTCCTTTGTTCCCACTTTCTCAGCCAGAGAGCTCCCAATAAGCCTGATAACAAGATGTCATTGTAACTGATGTTCAGTTTCTTGTCATTCCATAGTCCTTTTGCACTTGGACTTTTACCATTACCCAGGAAGCAATTATACGATAATACATTCCTATTGTAGGACATGTATAGAGTTCCTCTTAGTTATCAAACCACATTCAACATCAGTTCAGCTATGTCTTGTAAAAGGAAGAGCAAACTAGTATTCATTCGTCCCCCAGATGTAGCTCTACTTTCAAATTTATGGTGAGCCAGAAAGCTCCTTTCCTGGAAAGAAAATTTAGGTCATAAAGTGTATATTTGTCGCTTATTTAGTTTTTAAACAATATCGTTTTATAATTCAGGGAAGTTGGTTCAATATTTGGGTAAATGAATGGTATGAATAATGAATTGTGTAGCAGATTACACAAAAATTAATGTGAAGTGAGATTATTGAGACGGTTTCCTAATCATTATAATTATTGCTGGAAATTATTGTTAGATTCTACAAAAACTTGAAACTAAGGGTAAGTACAGTTATTCCTACCATTTGCAACCTAAAACCTCCAGTTCTGGTAACGTAGCTGAACTTAAGGTTTGTTCTTCATGATACATTCTCTATACTTAGTGAAAAATATAATAAAAGGTTCATAGTTATGTTTGTAGCAGTAAGCTAGGACCATGCTACACTTTATGTTTACTGTGAACAGGTAATGGCTAAATAAATGACTGATTTTAACAGAAATGTAAATGAGTTTATATACATATCTAATTAGTATGCTTGGCTAGACCAAAGACTTCCCAGTTTATCACAGTCACAGCTCCAAAAAACGAAGTCATTTAATTGGTGCATGTTCTTTATTTTTCTTTTGAAAAGAGTCTTATGAAGACTTTAAAAAATGTAAAGTGAAAGAGATCATTTTATTTATCATGAGGTCAAAAGTATTCAAGAATTTCACGATATATTCTAAAGAGAAATAGTGGTGTGAATAAGTTCATTAGTTATTATTTATGTGCGGTTATTATTTTTTACTTATAAAACTTAATAGTGTTCTAAAATTATTATTTTCCTGATCCTGAGGTGCAAATATTCAAGGATTTCAGGATATAGCCTAAGAAGTGGCATCGGCATGAGTAGAATCAGTATTTTTAATTTTTTTTATAAAAAACATTAATGTTCTAAAATAAAGCATATTTAGTGTAATGTTATTCAACAACAACAGCAATAACAACAACAACAAAACAGTGGAAATGAAAGGTGTACAGCTGAATCTCCCAGAGAAAACACTGCACATGAATTAGTGCGTTGTCAATCTTGGAAGTTAAACGGAGTCAGGCCTGGTTAGTACTTGGATAGAAGATCACCTAGGAAGACCAGGTGCTGTAGGAGTAAAAAATAAAAAAAATAAGGGATTATAAGCTGACAAGGTCCTTGCAATCTGTGAGGTCAACCAAGGGTTGCCTCGCCTAAAAAAAAAAAAAAAATAGTGCGTCATCCAGAAGTTTTCTTTCCTTTCTCTGAGTTAGTCTACCTGTCTCTTCCTGTTGCTCTCCCTTTACCTGACTCTGCCATATTTCGCTCTGATGTCCATTGGTCTGTCTCTCTGCATATGTCTTATTTACCTGACTGCCTCTCTCTCTCTCATTGCCCCTCTCGCTCTCCCTTCCTTAAATGTGCGTGTGTTTGCGTGTGCATGCATAATATCAGTATATAAGATGTATATTTAGCAGCTTTCATTTTCCATGTAACAGTATTTCATGGACATATTTAAAATATTATTTATGTATAAATCTTCATTAGAGATTGAACAAATGTCAACTACTTTAAAGAAAAATACCCTCACTGAAGCATATACATATATAGGAAGTGGTAGAGAACAGATGAGCACCTACACATCACAGAGCCTTATCAAATGCAAACATTTTCCATAGTTCTTTCAGACAATGGTAGTAATCAAATAAAAATATGTAGTTGACAATTTCTAAATATCCCAACCTGATATGCATAGCGTTGCTTTCACTGTAGTTTTAATAAACATATTCCTGATCATTAGTGAAATCAGGCATCTTCTAACATATGCTATTATTTAGTTTTCATCTTCCATGAATTTCCTCTTTATACGACGGAAGTAATCATTAATCTCAAATAAATTAAATTCATCCTTAATTAAAATTAATTTAGGATCTTAGGCCAAAGACTTTAAAAGAGAAAGAGAAATGCTGGGCTGCTGACAAGATTGCTTGAAAATTTACAATTCAGGACTAGCCTTCAGCAACGTGTTATACAGATGAGGAGACTGAAGAATAGTTAAAGGGACACAGCCAAAGAACACAGATATTAAACAGGTTGTGTTAGAGGGTCTTTCCCTGTCATATATACACGTATTATGGATCTTATAAAACATTGCCTTGGCTGGTTTCTGTCTTTTTTTCTTCTCTCGCTCTCACTTTCTCTCTCGCAAGAAATTTCGTTGTGACCTGCTGACTTCTAAAAACAGAACAAACAACAAAAAGTATATATGATAGTTTATTGTTTTATATGTCCTAAACTCAAGACTGTCTGTTGTGGATAATTGTATTTACCCATTCACATTTATTATAGGTAGTTGATTTTACTTACCAAACAGTAATCACCGATATTTAACCCAATGATTGTATTTCACCAGTCTGTTATAATTAACTCACTGATTATAAAAGACTGGTCATATTACTTTGTTAGTACAATGCTTTTGTTTTTTTTTTTTTTTTTTGCTTGATTCATTGTAAATATTCTTTTCCTGTGTGTGACTTATCTTTTCACTTTGATCATAGGGTCTTTCTTTGAATGAAATACTTTTATTTTAATTTAATGAAGTTTATCATATCTATTTATAGTTTATTTAGTGTTTGTGTGAGTGTGTCTATATGTGTGTGTTAAGAAATTTAACCATTCAGTCATACAGATATTCTCATATATATGCTTAATGATTATTAACGATTTAGTTTTCAGTGTAGGTGTTGAGTATACTATGAAAAGGTTTTGGGTGATGGATAGGCTAAGAATCTAATCTTATTTTTTTTTTTTATTCGATATGTATAGTCACTTTCTCATAGTACCATTTACTGAATAATCCATCTTTCCCCCACAGACTTGTAACACCAACTTGTTAGATATTTGTGGTTCTTCTCTAGACTCCAGTACTATAGATTTCTGGATCCAACCTTTGTGCTATTTTTTTAATCTTTGCACAAAAACTATATACTTTATGTACTGTATATGTTATGGCTTCATAATAAATTTTGGCAGAACATTGGGCAAGAACTCACAACACAATATCCATTATTCTTAAAAATTTATATCAGTGTGATAGGTGCTGTTCTGTGTATACTTTAGTTACAACCTGTCGTCTTCAGAAAAAACTCTGTTGAGATTTTTATTTGAATTATGTTTAATTGTTAGATTAATTTAGGGGAGAATTTTCATTACAATAGTGAATTCTCCCATTAATGAACTTAATGGTTAGTTGTTTAATTACTTTAAATCTTATTTTGTAATTTCTCAATAAAATCTTGCCCAAGTTTATATTTACTAATATTCTCTTTTAGTTTTGTATTACCAGAGAAAAATCTTTTTACCTATTTTTCAGTTAGCTGTTAGTATATAGTAATGCAATTGTCTTTTGTATTGATACTGTATACAATGACTCTGATTTACTTTAATTTGTACTAATATCTTTTGATTTCTATTTAGAAATGATATAATCTTCAAATAATGTTTTTTTTTTCTTTTTTTCTCCTTATCTTCTTACTTTTAATTTGCTTTCTATTATAGTAGGCTTTTTGTTAGTCTCCCGTTCAAAGTTCAATAAAAATGTTATTCTTACTTGATGAATAGATTTCTAAAGTTTTTTTACCATTCATATGAACTTTGTTTTAGGTTTTTTATATTTTCAATATGTTAAGGAAATACACATTTCTTCCCAGTTTGCTAAGATTTAATATGAATGCCTTTTTTAACTGAATTTTATTGACTTTTTTTTTGTATCTCTTGAAATGATCTATTGCATCTACGTTATTTGATTTTTCCTCTTCTTCTTTATCTTCTCAGAAATATCCTAATTTCAGCTTCATTGTTCTGATGTCTTTACATTTTAACTTTGTCTATGTGTCTATAGTTTTATTACTATGCTTTTTGATGCATACCAAATTGTACCCACCCCACTTCTACTCAGAGTGTAGGTTTACTTCAATCATATGTTTTCCTAAAGTTCTGAAATAAAATAAACTTTTCAAATCTCACATTTTAAATTTCCTCTCTCCTCTTCCAGAACAATAGAATTCTTTAGGAACCTCTCAATCTCTCTTCCATGTGTCCCTAATTTCAGTCCTGCATAGTGGGCCATTTCTACTTTTTCTTCAGTTCATTCTATCCTTATTGTGTGCTATGTCGACATTATTTTGTCTTTTATTTCCATTATTCTCTTCAGCATTTATAGGTTTTTGCTAGGGTCTATTTCATATCCTCTTTTTCTTGTTCTTTTGTAATTTCTAGTTCTGTTTTTTAAATCAATGTTTGTTACCTCTTTATTTCTCTGAAGATCTTGAATTTCATTGATTTTAAATTATTTTATATTAGTCTAATACTTTAAATTTTTTGAAAGATATGTCTGGTGACTTAATATTTGTGATTCTTTATATTGGTATGCTTTGATTCTTTTGTTGTTGTTCTTGCAGGCTTATTTTGACTGAGACTCAATTCCACCTTCTCTCTTTCATTATCTCCTAGGAGTCTATCTAAGTCTCCCTCTGCCTCCCAACCCCCAGTCCTTTGAGGCAGTCTGCTGTTTAAGTCACAGTCATGGAGTTCCCACCCCTCTTTGACAACACATATATGATTTCTGTCACTCTTCCTGTTGTGTATCAACTCAGCTGCTGGCTGTGAAGCCGCCTGTGCTTCTCCATCCCCATGTTCTTTTCTATGTCACATAAGCCAAAGCAGCAGCAAATCTTAGACTTTGTCAGCATCTGTTCTGGGTCAGAGATTTGCCATTCCAGCCTCCGGTCTCAAGCCATAAGTCTGGCTCCAGCCCAACTATATGCGAGTCACTTTATTCCCTGTTACTTGACAAGAGCCAACAATCTCTGCCATGACAGCTTCTGCACCAGGAACCCATGGGACCACGACTCTAGCTGTGCTTGCTGTCTTGCCCTGCAGTTCTAGGCTGCTCTGTGGAGATGTTTGTTGTGTTTTTCAACATTACAGTGCCTTTTCATACTTCTATATACTTTCCATGTAATTTCTATGATGTGTTTAATGCAGGGTAGAGTTGGGAAGCCCAAAATCTGAATTTATGAACTTTTCTGTCTAAATATACAAATTAGTCAGAATTTATAAATTGTCATTGACTTCATTATTTTTCTATTGAGTTTATTTTGTTATCTTTTGTTGTCGTTTATGTATTTGAAGTAGCACTTTCTACATTATAAATAGTAAAACTTTCTTAGTCATGTGCGTTTTATTTTTCTGTATCTCATTTAATGTAAAGACATATGGCTCACTTTTTAAAAATGATTTTAATGATTTTTCGATTTAACTTCTACCTTTATGGTATCTTGGTTTCATTATATGCATAGAAAAACTTATCAGTAGCAGAAAAAGAAAAAGAGAATTATCTAAGCCTTTTCCGACTTGTTTGTTTGTTTGTTTAACTATCTGATGCCTCTGAAATTTATTTTGATGAACGGAGTGACATAGGGTTTTAACTCTCCCCTCAAGGATTTAGGATATATTGACATTATTTATGAATAATTTACATTTCCCCCTCTTAATTAAATTGCCTTTTTCCCAATAATTTCACAAAAAATACTAGTTGTATTTCAGGCTTTATTACCTTCTCTTGACCTGTCCATTTGTGTCATTACCATGCTTTTTGATTCATATTTTATGATACATTTAAATATTTAGAAGAGCTACCACCCCTTTAATTTATTCTTTTCATCCTTTTTTATTGTTTTCTGATTAGTTCCACAGACTTGGTCTTTTAGGTTATACTTTTAGATTTAGATTAATAGTTTTCATGTTTTCCCTCCAAATATTTTTAGGAAATTAATGAAATCTCATTATATATACATATTGATTTATGAATATAAACTGAGTATTCTTATAAATAAAGATTATATATTCAAATGGTCCTTTATGTCTCTCATTCCATAAAGGTCCTGAACAATTCTTGAGAAGTTAAGTATTAATGATCTTTATCATTATGAGGATTTTACTTCTTATTTATATTTTAACAAGTCATTATTTGTGTATAAGAATACCATTGTTTTTATGACTCATAGCCAACCTCAATTTTTTTTAATATTCAGACATTTTTTCATTTGCTATATTTAGTCCCCATAATCATTATATAAATTTCAAAATGACTGTAAATATGCTTGCTGTTTTCCAAAATGTGCCACTCTTATTTTATTCTCTTTTCTAATTTTATTATCTAGTACCTTTAAAATACTGCTAAATCGTGATGGTAATCATGAACAATCATAACTTCATTTCAGCTGTAATACAAATGTTTCTATATATCATAGTTAAGAATAAAGCAGACTATTGACCTTTGAAATTTATTATTAAATGCCTTTTTAATGCCTGCTGAGATGACTATATTATAAATTGTCCTAATATCACAAAATTCTTACAGTTTTTAATTAAACCTCAATCGGTTATGGTACATTGCTCTATTACTATATTACTAGATTCAGTATGCTATTAGGTTATTTTTGTTTGGCATTCAAAAATGAAATTGGCCTGTTTTTAACTTTTCTGTTAATTTTGACAGGGGTTAGTGTTTTGGAGAATATATCATTTAAAATATTATTTACATTGCCCTAAATAGGCACTGACTTAAGTTTTGAAAATGGCTTTATTCAGAATGGAAAGATATGCCGTTGAGACCCACTGATTTGATTTTACAGTGATGCAGTAATTCCCAATAAATATTGGATATGAGGAAAAAGGAAATTGCTGCGCAGGAAAATCTTATTTACTCAATTATTTATTCACTAAATATTTATTAAGATTTTTCTGTGTCCCAAGCACTGTTTTAGGATCTGGGAACAGAATAAAGTAATCTCTTCAGACAGGCAAAGTTTCTGCTTTCATGAAGCTTACATTCTAGTCAAGGACAAAGATAATGAACAAGTGAACTAATGTTACTCTTTTAAAGTGATTGTATTTATGTAGGTGCTGTTAAGATAGAAAATATACCAGGTAGAGTGAACAAAGATGAAGAATGGTGGACATATCCATCCGTGTTCAGGAGGGGCCTCCAGAGATGATATTTGAGCTAATATATACAAGACACAAAACTAAATTACTCAATTTTTTTTTTATGAATATTAAAAAAAAAAAAAAGGAAGCCCTTAAAAGCATCTCTATTTGCAGGTTTTTGGCATATACAATAAATTTAAGTTCCTTTGGTGATAAATATAAGAAAAAGAAGAAAAAAAACACTATTTTTGCATATAGAACACAAAGACAGAAATGTTTCTGGCATTTAGGTCAGAATCTGTGCATACAAAGAGCAGAATCCTTCAAAGTAATTCCTTTGGTGAAGTTTACACATATTTCAAAAATGCAGTTATAACTCAATATATTTAGAGACTCGTCACTGGATATTACTCCCATAGTTTTTGAG
>NW_011888810.1:11065667-11070023 GCF_000151845.1 Pteropus vampyrus
TCAACAGAGCATACAGCAGTCCACGGTTTACCTTTTGCTCCAGCCATTATATTTAGTATCAGAATCGGCACTGCAGATTTTGTGGACATGGGGAATGCTATTAAATGGACAATTTATGCAGATCCTCAGAGTGAAATGAACTTTGCAGATGACATCTGTCAAAAACTTGTGATGGGGGAGATTCTGATAAATTTCCTCCTTGAGTAGGGTGAAGGAAAAGGGACAATAGAACTGAGAATTATCTTCTAAAAAAGGTCACAGGGAAGCCATGACTCCATTAGTACCTGACTTTCTCTCATTTATGGTTTCCTGAGTCCTGCTCCCACATTTCTCACCAATGATAGGAGTTATCATTAGAGGTACCCTACCGTGAGAGGTAGCTGCTTCCTTGTGATACTTCTAATTTCTTCTCCTCTACTATACATGGATTTCAGAAATAATAAATCCTCTGTCTGTGAATAAATCTATGTGGATGATGAGGATGTTAATGGAATAGTTCACCTGTCCTAAAACTAGCTTCCAAAAAATACGATCATCTTGAGCAATAGCATCATCGATCATCGAAACACCCTTCTATTTATTTATGTTTCTTTCTTTAAGCAAACATTTGAGTGTCTGTCATGTGTGGGACATTGTGTTGATAGTTCAAAGATTCCCATCAGATTGATTATTCATGAATTTGTTTTAAGGATTATTGATCCAAACTTGTATATGTATGTTTATGTATCTCTTAACCAAATGATATTGCTCTACTCTCCCCGCTTTATTCATGAATTGTAATATTCTGCAATCTATTTATTTTATTTGGTGTGAACAGGGAATGTTTTAAAATTTGTTTGCACATTTATTCTGGACATTTGCATATGAAGGCAATTTCTTTCAAATGAGCATTCACCAGTACATAAAACTACAATTTGAGACACATTCACATAGAGTATTTGGGAAAGACATCTGTTTTGAGGCTTTTGAAACTGTATTTGACATTGCAAGTGTGGCTTCCTTAAATTTATTTGCTAAAGGTAACGTGTAGTGAATAGAACAGTGGGCTGAGTTGAAGGTGTGTGGTCATTTGATTTTCTGCCATCTAGGTGTCATCCATTAGTTTGCAAGCATCCTGAGGGGAGAGAAACTAAAAGGTATATATCCTCAGAACACATATATTGCTCATGAACATTTGTTGAATTGAATTGTATTGAAGAACAGGACTATATATTTCATTGGGTGCATCTCACTCACTAGCTATAAAATCAGAATTGTCTTTGATGACCAGAGATATATTAGTTCATTGCCCTGCCCACGGTTGCTCCTTGTCTCCTAAATCCAGACCTTAAGTTAAAGTGATTCTGAAAATAATTATAAGTGGTCATTCATTTGCTTCCTAAGATAATGCATAACATATATTTATGTGTAGGAAATTTCCTAAACACAATTCATTTGATTCATGCTTCGGTTTTCAGTACTTTGTTCTTTCCAGTTTTATCTGAGTTTCCTTGCTCGTGCTCTTTCCTCAGTGTCTTTGAGAAACCATGAAAACAAAGACAACCAAAACTTAATTTGGGCGGTTTGGAGGTAAAATTTTTTCATACCGAGTACTAAGCCCAGTACAGATATAAGTCATTTCAGGTTTGGAGAGCACAGACATCTTTTGACCTGATTTTTTTCTTTTTTATTCCTCTTGGTGAGATTATAAACATTCTTTTATATGATAAGTCATACTCTGGGAAAAGTCATTGGTTTATGCAAACAATCTTTCCAAAACAAAATTATGTCTTCCCAGTACCTAACATATTGTCCACAAAAAGGGGTCTGATTCCGGAAGCTCAAATATTAAACTCCTTGGGCTGAAATGCAAATTGGAATTTGAAAAAACGCAAAGCAATATAACTAAAGTTTTTCATACTAACAAAAGAAATTTTTAAATATAAAGAAAGCTCAATCTCAACATATTAACTAACTTATAACCATTTGGGTTGAATTCAAAGTCAGGTTAATTGCACTTTTGAATGCACATCTGATTATGAGAGATGCAAATTAGACTTTTGTATCGTTCTGACTTTTGTACCTGGGGAGTATTGTGCTTGGATGAAAGAACCTTCAGCTTGATTTTAAATTTTTTCAGAACTGTTCTGAAGCATCAGAATTGTTAGGTTTGTGTGTATGTTGTTCAATATGCAGGCAGGAAACAGCATGAAATGATTGCTTAATACTCTAATGTCTTTAAATTACAGTCTTTATAAAGCCGCTTCATTGAACCGGTAGATTTTTTTCATCATTTTATTAGATAAATTGGCTTACATTGAAAATGTATAGTATATTAAGTACACAGAGCTAAAATACTCAACTAGAGTTTATACAATGATTATGAATATCCCAATATCTAATTTAAACTGTTATCATTACGAATAAATCACTGAAATACCCAAACAACTCTTGTTTATTATTCAGATTGTTGTTTTTCTGTGCACTCATCACATTATTTATTCATTTAATAACCGGAACTTCTAAGCTCATGCATGTTTTTATGAACAATCATAAAATGTTGCTTTTGTAGTATACAGAGCCAAAATGTATTTCAAGGTTACTGCCTCTGAACAGCTAGTAGATCTTAATTACTAGTTGTGTGAAACAATGTCTTAGATATGCAAGATTTGGGTTTTTTTTTTTCTCCCACAGTTACCCTGTGTGTATTCAGTGATTCAGTCTTCTAGCCAAGTGGCTTATAGAAGGATGTAAATTAGTTTTTATGAGCATTACCAGGGAAGAAACTGATCTATCTTTGGAGAAGGTCTCTGTGAAGAATAAAGCCTGGATATGAGGAGAGTGTGCTGTGGTAATTTGTGTTTATTACACTCAAATTATTTCATCGACTGTACATTTATTTGTACATTCAATTTTCATTGAATATGGACTAATCGTCTACTAATAGTCAAGTACTGTTGTGGTCTAATATATAATCATTCAAATCTCAAAACAACCCTGTGAGAACGATGTTATAATTTCCAACTAGATCACGTAGTTTATGATTAAAAGCATCTTCTGCTTTGAGGTCAAATACACATAGTTTCAACCCAGTTTTAACACTTTATACTCCTTATAATTTTGGAAATGGTAGTCAGCATCAATGAGCTGCAGATTCTTATGTGTAAAGGTAGAGAATGTTACTCAAGATGTTCAAAGGATGACTTTAGATAAAATGCCCTAACAAATTTAGAGCATTTTGGAGAATCCGTCACACATAGGAGGTTATCAGTAAATGCTAGTTTCCTCTCCTCCTCCTCCTCACCCAGTGCAGGAATCCTAAACCAGATGTGTCTTGCCCCAAATTACACAACACAGGAGTAGCATGTCTCAGTGCTTTGTTCATCAAAATCAAATGCCTATCTAATTTAAGATCACTTGGCCTTTTATTTCAACATTTTAAATTTAAATATCCTGTGTCACTTTTATTCTTTTTTGAGATGATTGCAATGCCAATAAATTGGTAACTTGAAATGAAAATACATTTCTTAGGAATAGAGGAACTTCCTGTCTACCTACTTATATCTATCCATTCTATCAGTAAGAAATAGTGTGAAATAAAATAATCCCACTTATTAATAGTGTACCATGTATTGCACTATTGATGCCATAATGCTTTCAAATCAATGAGATCCCTAATACTATAGAGTTTACATTCTCATTGGGAAGAAAGTTTGTGGTCAATAATAAACACATAGAAATGGTAGCACAAAATCATTTAAGATATATTCCTAAAGTGGAAATATAGCAAGCTAGGAATATGCATATATTAGGGACTTGATCTGGACTGAGTTAAGATTTCTTCAGGAAGGGAATTTTGAAGTGGCTTCTCAAAGACAGGTAAGAATTAAGTAGACAAATGTGTTGGATAGCAGGGGGGGAATGAGGCAGAGGTCAAGTAGCTATGAAGACCTAGAGACAGGGTAACGTATGGTTTGTTGGAAAAAAAATAAAAAGAGAACTGAAAGAATGCTGACATGGTTAAAGTTGAAAGAGCAAGAGTGGATAGATGTGTGACGAAGCTAGAGACATGAGCAGGACCAGAACTCAGAGCCCAAGGACCATGATGAGGACTTGAGTCTTTATCCTAAAAGTATTTCAAAAGCAACAGATAAAGAGTTTTAACTAGGAGGGTGACTTACCCCCAATTTTTTTTAAACTTTGTTTTTAAGTTTGTTATGTTCATTGTGTGAGGGGTTCAAGAAGATGAATGCAAGAAAACAAGTCTGGAGGTTGGTAAGGTGGGCTAGGCACTAAAAGGTAGTAGCTGGGAATAGGTGAGGAAAGTTTTGTTTACTCGTGGAGAAAAGTGAATGGATCTGAGAGATCTGTGGGATG
>NW_011888810.1:11072583-11074798 GCF_000151845.1 Pteropus vampyrus
ATTAGAATCTGGAAGATCTGGCACTAACCTTAAACGTGATAAAAGTGGATAATTCAAAATTAAGAGTTGTCTATAAAAACATAAAGTTGTTGTAAGAAAAAAAAAGAAACCTCTTTATTGAATTTGAAAATCTACCATTGAACTGAAAATATGCTTCAATATGGAAAGAAATGTACAAAGTTTCTATCTAGGATTAGTACTAGAAAAAATAATAAAGGATCTTCTATTGGAAAAGGACCAGTTCAGAATTTGTCCCAGCCCAGCCCTTTGTACTCTAGGTATTTATGATTCAACTGCTTCTTCCTTAAGAGTCCTAGATTCCCAATTTATCATTCCTTAATTATGATTGTAGTATATAAAAGCACACACTCTGTGAAGATGTCTCAATCAATCATTTACTTTAGCACCTTTCTCTCTCCATTTCTCTCTTCCTTTATCTCTCTCCCTCTTTCTCCCCCTCTCTCTCCCCCTCTCTCTCTCCATTTCTCTCTTTCCCTCCCTCCCTCCATCCTCCTCCCTCCATCCTTCCCTCATGTATATATAATATACATACAAACATATATAAATGTATATGCATACACATACATTTATATACATGCATATGGAAAAATTAATATATGCAAACGTCTCTATTTTACAAATGATTACATAATCACACACACAGCTAATCAAGCATGATCATGTATAATGATGTAATGTGGATAATCATATATATGGATAACCATATATAGATATATATAGATTTAGACATAATTAAACATAATATAAATTAAATACTGTAAGTAAAATTATCCCTGTTTTATAAATGAAGAACAAAGGCTAAATTACTTAACATTTTAACGATGATCCAGTAACTAAGTTATTTAATGAACAGGTTAAATAATTTCTCCTTAGTCACAATGGCAAAGCAAATGGCTGAGCCATAAGGTAAACTTAGACTTCTGCGTGCTAGATTTTAGAGCTGTGCCACTCTGCCTCTAAAAGGCACTGTATCCTGCTTATTGTTGACTTATCAGTGCCTACTACTGTCTGAAAATAATCGATACATAGGTGTTAAATGAATATTATTATGTGAATTTTTATATTTCATTGTCCAATTTCATGTGGCTGAACCTTAAAATTGTTTGTGAATTGGTTTAATATGGACTTCCACTGAAAGTAAATTATTTAGAGATAACATGTTTAATTGGTTTCAATGCTTTTTCTAGATAAAGTGAAGGCATTTATGCACCAACAGTCTCTAGTAAAATCTAATATTTCAGTATTAAAATACTATTTCCATGCTCTTTGTTAATAATTTACTTTCCACAATTTATTCCTGTTTGTATAGTAAATTTTCTTCAAAAATGTGTCTTTTATGAATTCAAAGACTACTTTCATTTCTATTGCAGAAGCTTTTTGTTAAGTCTCATGCTGTCCCTCATCTCCTTGCCCTCCCTACCTTGTTATTCATCCTTAATTAAGTGAATGGCTGTCCTATGCTTTGGAAGCCTGTAAGCAGAATGAGTGGAGTGGCCTGGCTTTCTCTCAGGTCACACTAGACCTCTATTATAATCTTTCCCCAGCTCCATATGCACAAAACCTAGTCCACTTCCTGGATATCTAGTTGTCATGTTTAAAATAGAGGTTTTCTAGGTCAAAGAAGCATCTTCTCTCAACTTTCTATGATTGATTGTCTGTGTATAAGGGACAATGTAAGTCTGCATGGAATAGTTTTCTGGCCCAGACAGTGCTCAAAAAACTACAACTACTATTGCATCATTCTTGGGAAAATCCTATCTCAGACCCGTCCTACCCTCTCCTTTACATTTCAGAAAGCAACAGGGATATGTGTGTAAAGTGGGTTTGTTTGTCATGGAAAGCAAATTCTTCAAGTGGGGCCATGGTTTCCTTTCTTCAGATTAGTACTTTATGTAAGTCTCTAGGTTCAGATGCACACTGGAGATGATACAGATCTTTTACCATTTTTTTTTTTTCCCTAAGCTCTCTATTTAATCTCTTAGTGTTCCATTTTTGGTGACTAGAAAAAAAATCATTCTAGTGACTGGTGATATCTCTACCTTTCAGTCCTGGTGCAGTATACACTTGTTCATCTGTATTACACGAATATTTCAGTGGAAGGTGAGCAAAAATGGCTCAGTCATTATTAATTCTTTGTCCTAACCCGGAAGATCATATTGTTCTTTGTTCTGGACCATTATTTCCTTATGATGTT
>NW_011888810.1:11075818-11076954 GCF_000151845.1 Pteropus vampyrus
CACTTGTTCATCTGTATTACACGAATATTTCAGTGGAAGGTGAGCAAAAATGGCTCAGTCATTATTAATTCTTTGTCCTAACCCGGAAGATCATACAGATCTTTTACCATTTTTTTTTTTTCCCTAAGCTCTCTATTTAATCTCTTAGTGTTCCATTTTTGGTGACTAGAAAAAAAATCATTCTAGTAACTGGTGATATCTCTACCTTTCAGTCCTGGTGCAGTATACACTTGTTCATCTGTATTACACGAATATTTCAGTGGAGGGTGAGCAAAAATGGCTCAGTCATTATTAATTCTTTGTCCTAACCCGGAAGATCATATTGTTCTTTGTTCTGGACCATTATTTCCTTATGATGTTGTATGATAATTTTATGAATTTCTCTTCTCCTTGTATTCTCCTAAAAGTGGCAAACACGATTCTAATTTTTTTTTTTTTTATTCCCAGTGTATCATTACAAAAGTATGTTCACTTCCTGAGTATTGGTTTCCTTATCCCTTATTCTCAGGTTTTGTTTGTTGGATTTTTGTCCTTTTGTTTATCTCTGTTGAATGAGGAGAGATATATCTGGATAAATAATTTTTGCCTATAGACACGAGATGCAGATTCCCCCCTTTCTGCTTGCATTTGGGAATGGGGGAGAAAACTTCTGCCCCATTCTCTGACTGGCACTCTGAACTTATAGAGCACAAATTACTAGAGAACCAGAAAGATAAAGATTTAAAGTGTTTCCATATCCACCCCACCCTATAACAATTTATTCGCAAGGATTACTTATTCTTTAGGCAATAAATAGCCGCTAGTCTCACACAAGTCCTTTTATTTCTCTCCTAATATTGGTCAAATATTGAAAATCTGACAAAATGTAGAGAGAAGGTCTTTCTTTTTTTGCTTAATCTACATTATATTTACATTGAATAGAAAATCATCTCAGATTTAGGAATAAATTTCTCTCAATTTTTTTAAGGAAAGGTAAAATCCAAAAGTTCCTGCCCTTTTTTCCCTCAGAATTTTTTCAGGTATTGTTTTGAGAAGGTTAAAGAGGTATTTTCAGTATCTTCTAGCAAAATTCACGTTAAACTGGTAGTCCCCAGAAATAGTTGTAAGTCCATAAAATATCTATCACCTAATAGAAA
>NW_011888810.1:11077004-11078553 GCF_000151845.1 Pteropus vampyrus
TTTAGACTTTGAGACACTGAGTTAATATTACCTTTAAAAAGATAAAGATAGAGGAGGTCAAATATGTAGTAACAGAAGATATGATTTTGGGTGGTCAACACACAGTTAAATATATAGGTGATGTATTATTGAATTGTTCACTTGAAACCTACATAATTTAATAACTAATGCCACCCCAATAAATTTAATTTTTAAAAGGCACATAGATATGTAATATAATAAGTTCTTAGTTAATTATTTGGAAGCCTGTATAGCTAGGAAAAGAATAAAAGACATTTGGAATCTCCCTATGAAAGTCACGTTTCTCCATCAGGTATCTTTAAATACTACAGGCTAACATACTATTCCTCTTTAGACAGCTAGGAGTTGATAAGATTATGTTTTCTAAAGTTCAAGTATTTGATAATGGAAATCAATTGGTTATTGCAGGGTGCTCATGAACAGATTTAGCTGTCACAGAGTCCAAAAAAGCAAATCAGAAATGAAATGTGAACATCAGAATTTTTCTAGTTCAGTTAATTATTGATAATACACAAGGTGATAGCAATACCTACAATTCATTTGGAAAACATTTAAAAACATTTAATACATCTGAATAATATATATAATTGTTTCCTATGTAATTAGGTGTGTAATTATTGACAATTTTCAGGCAGCATTGACTTACACTTTGAATCTCCTACATTTTCATGGTTGAAAATACAAGTCTATCAATGCAAAATCATACCATTCATCTTTATTATTGTCAGTATTGTTCTATTATTTTGATGCATGAAGGTGCCTTGCCCCTGGCTAGTGTGGAAACCTCCATGCATGAATATCAGATCCCAGAGTTTCAATCTTCATTGAATAATAAAATTCTTACCCTTGAACTGATTTAATATCTACTTTACAAGCCCGAAAAGGATGATAGGAGAAGCCATTTTTCCGGTTATTCTGAACACCACTATATACACAAGCTCTAAATAAGTAAATAATTATTCATTATTTGTGTACAGTGTAGCATTTTATTATTTTCAAGGTATTCACTCATTCAGCATAATTAAAAAAAAAAAAATACATGCAGTAACAATGGCCATGTTAGAGACTGGGGATGTGATATGTTATCACAAGTTTTTCTCAATTGATATCCAAGGGAAAGACAGGGAAAGTGTTTGTTGCCCTTATTTTACAAATGAAGAAACATAAATCTAGAGAAATTTTCTGACCTGCCTAAGGACATACATAGAAATAAATAATCCTGATGCTTCATGTTCTATGTCTTCTACTTCGTCTCCCATCTTAACTATATCTTGACTTAATGTATTACAGTTCATTAGCATTAGATAACCTTGCTCAACAGAGAACAGTAAAAAGATCAACTAAGACTTTAAAATTCAGAAGGATTGAAGTACTATTCTGTTATAAAACACTAACTTCTTAATAGTCACAAAAAAACAGCCTCCATTTTTTTAGAACAATGAAGAATCATAGTGGTAATTAGGCAAAATACAGAAGTTTCAAAGGATAAATTCTGTGGATGATATAATAGCAGTGCCTCAAAGAAAAA
>NW_011888810.1:11082203-11100579 GCF_000151845.1 Pteropus vampyrus
GCTAAAGGTGCTAGTAACCTGGAAATGTCAATGCACAAACAAAAAAAAAGAAAAGAAAAAAAGAAAACCCAACAGAAGCCAATTCCTTCTAGCCAGTGGACCAGGAAAGGGACAACTTGACAGAAAACTTTTAGATAATTGCTCTACTACAGACACACACACACACACACACACACACACACACACACACACACACACACACACACACACACGAGTGGTTCTACCTTCACTCTCACCAGACTGAAAGGTGCCCAAACCCTTCTGTTGGGTTGATGACAGAGAAAACTGAGAATATTGCCAGTATTTCCATCCCAGTCCAGCAATAACAACCTCCACCCCTATGGCATCAGTGGAGACTGCATGGCAAGCCAACACTGCTACTCCCACCTGGCAGTAATGAGGCACCTCTCTCTCTCTATGGTGGTGGCACAGAGTAGGCCAAGTAGAGAGTCAGGGTGTTGACACTGTTCATGAGTGATGAGGCTACTGCCCTCCTCCGCTCCAGGTCATCTAGTCCAGGAAGAAGACAATAGTACAATACTAAAGATATACATATAAATATAACCCTGCTATTTCATATGCATTTTTATTAATGCAAATTTCATAATTTATAAATCTATTATTTATTAATTAGTTAATAATATTCCATCATGCCCAAGAAACAGGATTCATTTATCCATTTACCTGCTGGTGAAGTTTAGTTCATTTCAACTTTTTAAGCTTTACTTTTAAAAATAAGCTTGTGGTGAACATATCTGTGCACAAGTACCTATAACATGTGTGCGTTTGTGTGTGTGTGTGTGTGCGCGCACATGTGCATGTGTATGTGTGTCTTAGGGATTTGGAACTAGGTTGCTGGGTTCTGTGTCCAGAAATGATAAGAAAGAAAAAAAGAGCAATATAGTGTTTAAATGGTATATCCTGACTAGAACATGATGGAATAATTTCCCTAATTTTAATTATAGGATTTTAGTCAGAGAGTTATAGTTAAGACACCTTAATTTTCAGTCAATCACCGCAGGCCAGAAAATCTTTGTTTAAATTAAATAGTAAAGTTTCCAGCAAATCTTCCCTGTTTTTTGTAGCAAATAGCAAGAATTCTTCTAGTTAAACTCCAAGCTTTCTCAGATACACATGTTAACTCAAATTCCCCACTAATGAAGAGGCTTATATATTGGCTCATATACATAGAAATATGTTTAGAACATCTAGGCAACCATACCTACTATCACACAATATTTTTGCCAGACCTTAGAGAAAAAAAATCAAATTTTCAAATCCAAGATACAAGCAATACCAGCCATGCCAATTGTATTGTCAATTTATTTGTCGAATTTCCAAGAGAAATATCAGATCATTTAGAGTACAACTTTTTATCTAGCCTTGCAACGAACTTGGATTATGTGACATTAAAAACAAACACTTAAATGTTCTATATGCCTAAGATTATTTATTGAAGATGTTTAAGCCTAAGGACCACTTTTCCTGAGAACATTTAGAATGAACAAAGTAGAAAAAAATAGTTACCTATGGTCCCTTTGAAATTATTTAAGATTGAAAACACTGAAAGTTTTAAAACAGATGTGCACACACAGTTTATAAGCATGCATTTGGGGGACTGTGCAAGCTAGATTGCAATTATGAAAATGAAAGAACAAAATACCAATTTCCAGGGGACATAAAGCAAGACAAATTGCAAAGGAAAATATGAATAACCAAGTCAGGCAGAAACTGGGGGAAAAGCAAGAGCCACGAGTTAATAATTATTTTGGGTACAATATTCCTCAATGACTATTTCATTTCTGCACAAGGTCAGAACTGCATAAATGGGCACCATTTGTATTTGGCCATCCACAAAATCAAGTAAAATGTTCTATAACAAAATTTTCAAGTGTTTGGAATTTCAAAGCTTTAAATTATTCATTTTTGTACTTATTTATTGTTATATATAGTTTAGCTCACAAAAGCTATCATGAATTAAATTCTCATTAAAACTCATCATTAGTGCTAATTCTGAATAAGTATTAAAGAAGAAAAGTTACGTAATAATTTGGAAAAAATTGGGAAGTATTTACACCAAAAATTTAGACTGAGAATTGATGTTTTACTTGAACACAGAGTAGGACTTTGAGTTTTTAAAAGCCAAAGTAATATAGGAAACATGGCAGATATGTAGCTTTTGAAACTATTAGTAGGCATATGTGTAATTTGCTGTTTGGAACCTGGGACTCTGAAGAAATGTTATTAATAGTGAGATTCAAAACATTAGTATTCTGATGAAATTAGAAATACATGCAAATCGATGACACAATGTGAAACTGGTTGCACTATTGGACTTCCAGTAGGTGTTAGATACTAAAATCTGCAGAGGTAACCTTGAAGAGATGAGGTAGCAGACAGAATTCCACAGAAGATACTTTTTAAAATGCAGAAACAAAAAAGCAAGGACAGCATGGAGATGAAGAGATTAGTCTTTGTTTTGTTATGTTATACCTTAAGGTGCTTATCTGAAAATAAACTAATATCGTTGAGATAAGTTTAACAGAAAATATATTCATGGAGTTAGGTTTAGAGATATCAGTTCAGAAGATTCATGTCTGTGGATATTTTAAACCTCCTTGACCTATATATTATAGATTTCTAATACTTTCCATGTTCTTACCGTCATGTCAAAGACCTCAAATAAGGAGGAAAAATCAGTAGATGAAAACAGTTTTAGCATTTTTTTTCTTATGAATTTAGAGGAAAGCTCACATTTTATTGTCAATACCCTTTAATTTACTGTAGATTGCAAACTGTTATATGATGTGCATTGTAAATGCAATGGAAAGGTCTGGACTTAGAGTTAATAAGGTAGAAAGATATAACCAACAAAAATACTGAGTCTATAAAACAGATTTGATCTCCAACTTCTTAGATAAGCACAGATTCTAAATTAGGGTAGGGGAAGAACAGGAAGGCATGAATAGTAAAAGCCATTGGAATAGAGAGGCAAAAATTATTAATATCTAGGAGAATAAAATTAGGAAAAATTGGTTGTCCGGGACTGGTCATAAAGAAGTAACTTGAATTGGACTAGCCCTATCACTGGAATTAACTATGTATACTGGACATAATTCAGTTTTAAAACAAACCTACCTGAACACATTACAGAATAAGCACTGCAGGCAAGACCTGAGGGGCTGAAATCCTGGAGAAAAGACAAAAACACAAACATAAGCTCCACGTTCACCCATCTTTTCCCTAAGGCTTTATGCCAACTCTCAGTAAAGATGAAGTAGAACCCAAAGAGAAAGCTCAGTGTTGCTGACTGAACAAAGAATAGGGTCCTGAGTTGCCAGATGAACTGGGATTAAAGGGCAAAATCCTAGAGAATTGGAAAGAGGTAAGTCAAAAAGTTATGTGTGTCATATTCTCTTGAAGAAATGGCCAGTCCCGAAGATCCCCAAGCACAAGACAAGGCCCAGAAACCCAGAATAAAACAGCATCTGGGAAGCTAAAGAACTGGGCTGAGATTTCCAGTCATGTTGCTGAGAAGATGAAGGCTGGAGTTAGACCCTGTTAATGTGAAAAGGATGAGGTGACACAACCAACTCTAGGAGTTAGGGGAACACTGAAATAGATCAGCCTGAATACAGCCAAAGCCAACCCAGGATAGCATCAAAATAACCAACTAGCACTCTGCCTACCAGCTGGAAGAGAAATGTGGTGTTCTTTGGAGTAGATAACACCATTCAGTCTCTACACTTTTTAATTAAAAATATATAGCATTATGGGGGGGAAAAAAACATAAGGCAGTTAAAAAAACAGGATCAAATTATTAAATACAGATAATTCATATATTGAGATAAGTAGAGTGATTTGAAATAAATAGTAAGTTCAAGATGCAATAGAAATGTAAATTTTATAGTCTCTCTCTATCTGTGTGTGTGTGTGTGTGTGTGTGTGTGTGTGTGTATTCAAAAAAATCTTTTATTGATCTTTTATTCAAAGCACAACAATCAAAGGATCATTTGGTTTGCTATGTTAAAAAGAGACCAGGGGTAGAAGTGGAGAAGTGTAGGAGCAGAGAGACATGTGTCTTGGTACTGGAGAAATCCGTGCATCTAAACAAGCTGGTTGGTACCACAATGGTGGCAGCAAAGGTGGGAAAAATTGTTTCGTTCTAGTTACTCTTTGAAACCAGAGCCAACAGGATTTCCTGCTGGGCAGTCTATGGGGTATGAGAGAAAAAAAAGGTGAGTCAAGAAGGAATTCTTTTGTCATTAGCATCTGAAAGAAGCCATCTACAACCAAGTTAAGAAACTCTGCAGGTAAAGCAAGTTCGAGGAAGGAAATCAAATGTTGTCTTTTGGGCATGTTATAATAAAAAATATTAAGTGAAATGGATGGTAAACTCAACCTATTTATCATTTGTTTCAACATAAAAAGATGAAATACATTGATTGCTCCTATTCTGCCTTTTTTAACCATTCCCCCGAGCAATATAGGAGGTGAATTTAATAGAATCAGTGATATTTACTACTTTTTGAGCATAAATCTTTCATTTTCAAATGAGTAGTGCGGTCCCTTGCAATTATTTTTTTCTTTGCAACCTGTTCAAATATTTGGCAGGAAAATGGCCTTATCAGGTCATCACGAAGCCTTCACTATTGCTGAGCTAATAATACATTTTTGGAAAACTCTATTTAAACGTTGCAGATGAAAATCTATGCCTACACTCTATGTCACTCCCAAACACGTTGGAAAATGAGCCACAGGGGAAGCCCATATGTTAGAAAGGCATGCTTCATTTAGCTATTGCAACATGATGGCTGAAGGGTGCTATAGATGGAGTTGCTCAGAAAAGATTACATCTCTTCCCTTCTGGCAAAGAAAAAAAAAAAAGCATAAAAAGGCTGTGCTAAGGGCTAAGAGCTTTATTGAAATTCTACAGAAGCCTTACAGAAACTGTGAGCTTCTGACTTGTTATCAGGTACCTGCATTTGGGCATCCTGACACTCTATAATTGAAATTCATTGCTCGACCTTTACTCTATAAAAATGGTATGCTGTCATTAGCACTGACTGCTTGCTATATTCTCCTGTCACTCCTTAGGCCAGCTTAAACCATCTCAGATAAAATAGCCTATTTCATGTCAGACCTCAGAGTTTGCCACTATTAAAGTGAAAAGCTAAAGCAATGTTTAGCAATGTGGTAAAGACTAATGCAGTAGGATTGTTACAGAAGCAAGTCTTTCTTTTTTAATTCTCTTAAAAATTAATGCTCTCATATAGTACCATCTCTATTACATTGTTCCTGACAGAATGAGAATTATTACTCTTTTAATTGCATTTTAATTTAACCTGCTAATGCCATACTGTCTACCTTATACTTTAAGAAGTATTTGAATGTTATTTCAGCAATAAGACAAGTTAATGGAAGAATTACAAGGTAATATTTCACACTCATGATGTGAAGAATTGAGGCAATTACATGGATAATTCAGCCCCCAAAAGGGGAGTGGTCATGTTGCCATTTTTTTTAATACTTAAGTAAGAGAGGAAAGCCTTGATTTAGGATATTTAACCCTTAGTTAATTCTGGAATGACTGTATTTGTCGCTTGCTGTCGAAGTTATAGTCAGATGGTCAGAGGAAAGTTTATCGTCTCAAGTGCTCATGTTATATAAGAAAATTTGCCTCATTAACCAAAGAAACAGGGGAATGTGGCTGTTGACAGCTAGAGCTGTTGGGCTGTCCCAAATCACCTGAGCACACAGAGCTAATGAGGATCGGCCTTCTCAAGGAGCTAAGAAACTAAATTAAAACCCCACGAAAAATGTTCCTGTTTCTTTCTCTCCCACTGTATAGTCTCGATTTTCCTTTAGATGATGTGGGAAAAAAAACAGCTTTTTTGTTTGTTTTTGTTTTTATTTCAGTCACCACCATGAAATGATTTTTATGAAAGCAAAGGATAGTATTTAAGGGTGATGGAAACAGTTTTCTCAAATTGATGCTCTGTTCTGTTTCTGGTCACTCGTAAACTTAATGTGTGCATGACTGTTCGACATTCTCTTTTGTCCTTCTTTTCTTTTTTTAAGAATCCAATAATTGTGTGTGTGTGTGCGTGTTTGCACGCATGTGTGTGTTTAATTTCAATCACAAAATCTTGATGTAGTCAGGCAGCATGGGATTGAATACTAGAATGCCCAGCTTAATATCTTGACTTCATTACTAATGAACATGGTGATCTTCGTATACGTCCCTTCCCATATCTAGCACCAGAACCTTTACAAATACAAATTTAATAATTTGTATTCGATGATCTTATAGGTGTTATTTGCTCTCTTGAGCTCTGATTCTCAGGGTCTCAGAGTATTATCCTGCCCCTGGCCAGTGAAGGATTGCTTTGAATCACCCCTCCCATTACTGAGGG
This sequence comes from Pteropus vampyrus, assembly GCF_000151845.1. Classification (NCBI taxonomy): domain Eukaryota; kingdom Metazoa; phylum Chordata; class Mammalia; order Chiroptera; family Pteropodidae; genus Pteropus; species Pteropus vampyrus. The sequence goes on from NW_011888810.1 coordinate 11,088,620, forward strand.
TCCCTTGAATTGGGGACCTGATGTTCTGAAAAAATGCCTCAGTGGAGCCATATGTTGGTCCTATCTGTACTTTGAGAGGAATTTCCATTCCTGAAATTTCCATCCTAAAGCCAGTAACACACATGGAGGTAGAGGCCCCCATGCATAAGCAAGCTTTATAATTAAAATGTGATCTCGTCATTGGATTTTGCTATTAAGAAAGAAGAAAAGATATTGCTCTGCTCTGTGGATATGATGCTCAGAGAGACTCCCAGGAGACACAGGTGAGACTGTGCTGTAGAGACTAGAGCACCTGTACCAGAGTAAGTGTTCAGTAATTATTTGGAGAAAAGAAAAAAAAGAGAAAGCCTCCCTCGCCCCCCAAAAATTGGTAATTAAGGTAATAGGAAGGATAAGAAAATAAGAGAAGGAAAAGAATCAGCACAAGTTATCACACATTCCTTTTTGGTAATTTTTCTGGACCGAATGTTTGTGTCCCTCCAAAATTTACATATTGAAGTCTTATCTCCCAGTGTGACTATATTTGGAAATTGAGCCAGTAAGGAGGTAATTAAGGTTAGATAGGTCATAAGAGTGAGACCCTAATCTCATAAGATTAGTGCCCTTAAAAGAACTCTCTCCTTCTCTCTCTCTCTCTCTCTCTCTCTCTCTCTCTCTCTCTCTCTCTCTCTCTCTCTCTCTCTCTCTGTCTCTCTTTCTCTCTCTCTCTCTCTCTCTCTGCCCCCCTCTGTGTCTATCTCTCTCCCTCCTGCCCTCTCTCCCTCTCCTTTTCTCTTCCTCTCTTGGCACGTTGTCATGAACTTCTAGCCTCCAGAACACTAAAATAAAATCTCTGTTGCTTAAGATACCCAGAGTGTGGTATTTTGTTTTGGCAGTCTGAGCAGATTAATACAGTAATCCATCCAAAAACTAGAAAAATTTAACTTTGCTGAACTCAACTGAAAAATATTCTTTTATATCTGTCCTCTTATCAAGGTCATCCTTCTAACTCCTGTTCAAGGTGTCCTTCTCCACTAAAGCTTCCACTGACTCTTCAGCCCCACCAGTCTCATCTCTCTCTCTCATTTTCTGCATCCTTTGGTGTTTGACAGTGGTTTCATCTTTACCTCATCTGAGGATTTTTTTTTTTTCACAATTCTAACACCTGCACTAAGCTCTAGAACAATTAAATCAGAAACTGTGACAGTAGAAACCAGACATCTTTGTGGTTTATTTTAAGGTATGTTTTAGGTAATTAAAATGATGTGATCATTATCCTATAGATTTTTCTAGGAATAAGGTCCCTAATTGTGCTCTGCCTGTACTTCTATGCCATGAGATAAAAATTTGAATACCTAATTCGAGAATATGTTTATTTTTTGTTTATTCACAAATAAAGTTTTATCCAGTAGAGGCAATGTAATGTGTTCTTGATCAATATGTTGTAAAGAAAATAGATGATCCAAATATCCTAGGGAAAAAAGCCATTACTCGTAAACAATGCTCTTTCAGTTGTCTTCATAAACTAAGTAAAGTAGTATATATCTCAATAATGTAAAGGAAAGCTATATCCACCCTTTAAATTCTTATAATAGTGCTGTGCTCAAGAAAGTCTATAAAATGGTCTTTATCAATCAAGCGCTCCCAAAGGCGGAAATTAGATAGGCTGATTTTATAATTCGTACTTCTTATATTACTCTCTTATCATAGTAACTGATTGTTTTCTAATGCAAAAACAAAAACAAAAACATATTTCTTTTGTATGTTTTGTATATGTGAGAATAAACTTTTTTTAACTAAAAGTGAATATAAAAACAGTGTGAGCCTTCTACCTTGGGAAGACCCTGGCAAGATACATATAAGAGAGAAGCAGAGCAAATCTGAAGGTAACACTGTAGCTCCACAGAGAAACAAAGACAATATGTTTTAAAGGATGGCTGTTGTTCCAGGAGGAACACACCAAGGAAGACAAAATGATGCTAGTCTCCACTAACAGAAAAATAGCCCCTTTGCAAATAGTGCCAGTGGTGGTGGGGATAGTTGTGGATGTGATGGTGGGGGCAGAAGGCAAATAGCAATCTTTAACCTTAACTAAAGCTTCCAGGTGAAATACCCTACTTATACGTCAACAGAAGTGAGACTTCTTCCTGAATATATATCTATCTAGATATATCTAGATATATCTATATATAGATTTATATATAGATTAGATATATAGATAGATTTCAAAATAATTAGCTAAAAGTGATTCAGTGCATGAAGGAAACACAGGCCACCAAGCCAAAGGAACAACCAGATTATAAGAAAACATTCTTAAAATTCAAAATGAGTTCATCCCCTATAAATGAGCAAAGGGGTTCCCAGGGAGGAATTCAGTAGAAGAACAACTAGGTCTAAATAAGGTGGAAGTTATGGAACAAGAAACAGATTTTGAGTTTTTATTATCTATTGGAAGCTCAATGCAAAATAATAATAGTAATAACAACACGAGAAAGGATAGAGAATAATAAAGATAAAAAAATATCAAAATAAAATTGAAAATTAAAGTAAAAACTAATTTTTATGTTTGGTAAGCATGATTTCAGACAACTGTGTGTAAGTGCAGACAGATACCATTTAAAAAATCTAATAATGAGCTCGGATTTTATTTAAAAAGTAATAAAATGTATTAAATGCAAGTTCACAAATTATAAGGAGCATTGGAGCATTTGGTGAATTTCAAATAAATGTTTTCTTTATCACACGCACAAAAAATAAAATAGTGTAAGGGACATTTTTTGAACTGAAGAAGCACATCATTCTTCAGAATGAAAGCATCTACTGAAAGCCAAAGGGTGATAGCTTCTCTTCTTGAGAATTTCAAAGATATAGAGAAACCTAAAAAATATCTCACAGAAAGGGAAGAAAAAGAGAGACAGAGAGGAAAGAGAAAAAGAAAAAAGAGAGAGAGAGAGAAGTAAATGAAAAGAAAGAGGACAAGGAAAAAAGAGAAAATCAAAGGGAAGAGAAAAGCAAAGACAGAAAGACAGGGTAGAGAGGAAAGGATAAGAAGAGAATTCATGGTTGCTATTTATTTTTCTTTTAGCTGTTTTGCTCTATTTTTCTAATTCCTTGCACATGTTACTTTTATAATTATAAGAAAATATACTTTAAAAAAAATGAAAAAAGACACAAAAGGAAGAAAATAACAATCAACCACTAGTGTGAAATTTCACTTGTTCCTAACACTCAAGGTCACCTTATTTTCAAAGCTTTTTCTAAACTACTCCCAGGCAAGACACCCAGAGGGGCTGACAAAACATTCATCTGTGATGAAACATTTTTGGAATTATTTTTCCAAAGATGTTTCTTCGTTAAATTATAATTAGTTGGAGGCAGGGATCATGGCTTAGTTATAACTGTGAACTCAGAACTGAGAAAGGGTTTTGAGCATCTTAGGGTTTAATGTGTGCTGCAGGTATGCTGAGGAAAGAAGTCATGACTGTTAAAGAAAGGCAAATGATTAAGTCAAAAAGAAACAAAATTATTTGCAACAGGTTGAATAATGTCTTAGGAAAACTTGGTTAAATCTTAAATACAGAATATTAAATATTAAAAAAATAACAAAATGTATGAGAAGGACTGTGGGTAATTAAGATGGCTGATGAAAACCTTTTAATTCAGAAAGAAACAAAGCCCTATGTTTTGGCTCTGCCTTATAAGAATAGTATGGTACTCTTCTTAAAAGTTTTAGTAATCATGATTCATTAAGAAATAGATAATCCATCTTATTAATGAGGAAGTGAAGAGGTGAATTCTTATTCAGGTATATATGTCTGAATTTAACTTTTCTTTCCACCTTGGAAGATGAGTGATAACCTTGTAGAGGCTACCCATACTAGATGATGATGCTGATGGTAGTGGTGGTGGTGGCAATGGTAGTGATGGTGTTGATAATGAAAAGGAAAAAATTACAACCATTTATAGGCTGCCAGTAGTGGGTGGCAGTGTGACAGAAACTTTGATAGGAATTTGTCTTACATAATCCTTATCTCATCTTCTGAAGCTGGTGTTACAAGTTCCATCAGAAATGGAATCTTGAGACTTATCCAATCTCATCCATCTAGCAATTAATGGAGCTAGGATGGGAACTTGGATATGACTGATACAGTGCCCCCCACTGCATGACTAACCTTTTTTTTTTTTTTTTTTTTTTGCAAAAGTGCTGCTTTTATTCCCAATTTTCTGTGTCAGGTTACAAACAGTTTGTTGTTTCTACAGTCATATTTCTGGATTCTTTCAGCTCTGTTCAAGAGCCATATTGTCAGAACGGTTTTCCATTCCCTAAGCAAATTGCAGATTTCATACTCCCAGGTAGGCAACTTGTCACATCTTCAGTTTTCTTACATGCTTAATTCAAAGCAATTCTAGTTCTGTTTTCATTTAATTTTCTTTTTGTTGAAAATGCTCATGCCATCATATTACTGATATCAAAACTCTCATCATTATATTGTCCTTCTGCTTTGACATAAAAGATCTTTCAGCAAAACCAGTTACCCTTTTTCTTAACTTTACAACAAATTTCTTCTTGAATTAAGTTTTGGAAGAATACTATAACTGTTGCTTGAGTCATTGCCTGTTCCCTTGGTGTTGTAAATGAAGATTATATCTCCTTTTTTTACGCTGTACTCCAATGTCAAAGGAATGAGGAAGAATAGTGGAATAGAAAAGCATACTAAATTTAGAAAGGTGATAAGTTTGATCTCTGACACTCACTTTTCAACTCTTCCATGCCCAGTCACTGTGCTGCTTTAGATAAATTACTCAGTTAATCTGAATCCCAGATTCCTTTTCAAAGGAGATGTTAATATATGTCCTACCTGCCTTATGAGATAGATTTTTTTTCAAAAAAAAGCTAAAAATACTGTGAACTTTTTTTTTGAACAAAAATGTCATATAAGTGATTTACTAAATGAATTCTCTACCTTATAAATGATTAAATTATATGCTAAAATGGGTCTTTTTGTTGTAATTTCTAATCATTTAAGCAACCTATTTTCCAGTTGTCCAATTCTTTAAACTGAAATCCACTTGGGCCAATATTCCAAACTAGTTTATAAATTACAAACATATTAATATTAACTCTCCTAAATAAAAACTTTAGATGCTGAACTCTCCTTAAGATTATGGACAAATTTTCCTGGCAGTACTTTGAAATCCTACAAATACAATTTGTAAGCAATAAAGTTGTATGGGATAATACACACAGGAAAACATGTGATTTAAAAATACTATATATTCACAAATATTATCTATATATACTATGTGTCTATGAGAAGATACATATATACCTTAATAAGAGCAAGATTATGGCCATTTTGAGGCCTCTGACAAAACATCTAACATAGAAATTACCAGTGCATTGAAATCATCTGTGCACTAAAAAAATAATAATGAAGAGGAAACAAAGAGACTTTTTATCAGAGTTCGCAGAGAGGAAAAGAAATAGCATCATACTCTAATGGAAGACATCTTCTATCCAGTGACCAGAAGAATTGTGGCATCCTTAACTAGAATATTATTTATTGTGAAACTGTATTCAACTCTGTGGACTCAATTCCTTCATCTATTAAATTGGTAGGGAATTGAGGAAGAAGTTACAATCAAATCTAATGTTAGAAAACTTAAAAATTAAAAGGAAAAGCTAATTGAAAATCAACAAAGATTACCTAAATCCTGAGTGAAATTTAGTAAGCCAACTCACATATCATCATCATTATCATTAGTAGTAGTAGTAGTAGTAGTAGTAGTAGTAGTAGTAGTAGTAGTAGTAGTAGTAGCAGCAGTAGTAGCAGTAGTAGTAGTAGTTATTGTTGTTTATTTTTATTATGGTGACATTGGTTAATGAAATCCAGTAAGTTTCAGGCATACAATTCAACAGTAAGGCATATACATATTGCATTGTGTGTTCACCGCCCATAGTTAGATTTCTTTCTGTCACCACATACTTGACCCCTTTCACCCCATCTACTCCCTGCTCCTCCCTCTCCTGCTACTTCTAGTAACCACTCTATTGTCCATGTCCTTGAGTCTCCATTTGTTTATCTTGTTCATTTGTTGCTTTTAGGTTTATATATCACATATAAGTGATATCATGTAGTTTTCAACTTTTTCTGTCTGGCTTATTTTTATAATTTTTGTTTCAAGGAAAAGAATTAAATAAGCCTCCAAGTTGAAAATTATATTCCAAACTTCCAAACTTATGGATGAATTTAGACCTTACCAATACTGTTCAATTTCCAATGAAAAATGAATGTGACCAAAAAAAAAGTTGATGTTCTTTGTTTACCTGTCAGTCTAATGTAGGGGCACCATGGAAACCATCTAAATCAAAAAAATTCTTCTTCAAGATTATCTTTTCAGACATCCAAAACCTTATCAAATTGCCCCCTAAAATTGTGAAATGCATTTAAAATCCCATTGCCTGTTATAGAGATTAGTAAATAACAATCTGTACAGTGGGTATATTAATTGATTAATTAACACAGCGCTAAAAAAAATATATTTCAGCTCTAACCTAAATGGGTTACAGAAGACAACAAATATTTACTGAAGGTGCTTACCTGTCATCTACTGTTTATATATTTTCACCTCTAACCCTTATAGTAACACTAGTCTTATCTTTGTTTTACAGGTAAGGACATTGGAGATTAGAGACAGTAAATCATTTGTTCTTGGGCATGCAACTTGTGGATAAATGCTTCAAGTTGTGTTCTAGAAGACAGCTCTTTCTGGCACAAAATATCCAGTTTATTTCTCTGCACCCCATTTTTTAAAGGTAAGAACTAAAACTTGGTTTAACTGTCTTTCATTTTTTACTATTGTCTCAGCCATTTGTAATTTCAAGGTGGTAGTGCTTTCCTAAATCTTTTTAACCAACTAGAGGTGGGACTCTGATGTCGGCAATGTATACAATTCTTCGCCATCATAAACTTCAGACTCTGCAATTTTCTATAGCTTTTATCTTTATCCAAATTTTTAAGCAGATGCCAGTTGTGTAAGCATTATCTATAGCCATTGCTCAGCAAATTCTTCCTCAGTTTTACAGCCTCGAGTACTTTCCATGTGTCTTACTTATGGTCAATTTTACAGGAACCATAATGTTGAATTTAGTCCAAAAGAATGTTCATCCACCCTCCTTGTACTTCTGTGCTTGACGAAAACTTGCAGCAGTGATATAGTGCCTGTATGTTGGAGTTTCTTTTGGCAGGAAGGAGTCAGATGACTTTATTGGAAATATAAAGCTTCATTGAGCTTTCTCCCTCTGCGAGGCTGGAACATCCTTTCCTCGAGACAACTAGATGCACCCCACTTATAATCCTTCTTCACATAATGTTAGAAAAAAGAAACTTAACCACATAAAATATTTTCAATAAGTATTAGACCTGTTTATTGTTGGTTGAGAGTAATAGCCACAGTCCTTCGAGATATCTTATGAATCTTTAGCACCATGGGTGTCTATAAAGACGTAACTAATGAATAGTAAGTGTTGTACTGTATTCTCTTACCCCCTCAATTACTAACCCTCCCCCATGGTATGCGTAAATACTTTATTGAACCTACTCTTCGAATTAATATTTGAACTCAGTCCTACATCATATTCCATCATACTCTTGATATCTCAGCATCAAGTTTCATAGTTATTTATTCTCATTTCTGTTTTTCCCTTGCATTTTGGCCTTTAACCTTATCTCTGGCATTATAACCCCTTGATTGTACAGACCACACTTTTGCTTCCTACTTACTCATTCTTATTAGAGAAATTTCCCTGAAAGTCTGTGTGTGTTTTCTCAGGGTGGCAGGTAGGTGAGCTATAAAGATTATACAGAATTATTATCCATAGATTTTCTTCTTTTTTTTCTCTATAACAAAACGTGGTTGATAATCCTGTCTCCATAGACACAGACATAATTGAAAATAAGGACTACCATAAGAAGGGTTATTTGTAAAATCATACTATACAGAGAGATAAAGAAAACTTCACTCCTCACTCATAGGGAAGAAAGAGCATAGGGCAAAGTGGTTTGATGGTATCTAGTCAGAGTGTTCTTTCATCTTCTGTTATGAAACTTTTATGGGCACAGTTTTTATATAACAGTGAAGGTTTCATGAGAGGCAAATCTGTGTTGATAGAATCTTATCTGATCACTGCCTATTATCTGAATAATTTGGGAGTATGACTATGAAACAGCTTTTAGGAAGAAAAGTTACCAGGACAGCACTGGGAATCTCCAAGTTCTACACTTACATCTTCAGTTGCTCAGCTCCAACTATATTCATTCCCTGTCAGTTTTTATTCTAGTTCTAAGTTTCTGAGAGTACATAATTATCCCACCTTGGGTCACATTTCCGTCCCTGGTGGACAGTTCAGTGGATCTGTCTGACAGAGAAAGAAGTTGGGAATATGGTAAGTATTGTAAGCAAACAAGTACTAAAGTTACCATGATGTCGATTAAATGTAGGGAAAAATTCACCTCGTACCTTTCTTCTATCTGATGGGAGCAGTAGAAATGCATTTAACTCTTTGCTAATGAAAAATGCAAATTAATGACATCACAATGATTGTCTCATTCTCAGCATATTTTGGAATGTTTAACATTTAATGCCTAAGAATAAACTAGAGGCTTTCATGCTCTTTGCAATTAGATTTGGATAAGCAGTAGGGAAATAGTTCAGTGAAAATATGAATTTTTTTATCAAGTAAAGATGATCTGAAGAAAAGTAAAACATAAATGCAATAGAGTCATTAAAAACACAGAATTAAATTAGAAATCTTGATTTTACCTTTGTTTTGTTTTTGTTCTTTTTTCTCAATACTTTGCCCTAACATCAGAGCAGAGCATCTTGTATATGGAGCTTAGCATACCCTTGAAATGATAGGAGCCTTTAAGCAATAGACTGAAAGTTTTATAATAAAGGCAGCGTGATTACAGGACAACTGTCAGACAGATCTGGATTTGAATTCTGTTTCTTCATTCTATGTTCTATGAAACTTTGGCTAGTGTCTTTTTCTCTCTAATCATCAATTTCTTAATCTGAAAATTGGGCACATTAAAATTGACCTGGTGATTGCAAGGATTAAGAAAGATGTTTGTGGAAGATTCTAGCACAGGGCCTCCCAAAAAGTAAAACGAAACAAAACAAACAAATAAAAAATCTGTTATTCAGTGGTACTTTTCCTAGTAGTTAGTACCCAAATGGCTTCAAACCAGCCTTCTCTCAAATAATGGTAAACTCTGACAAAATAAATAATAATTCAATTAAGTCACTGGAGAGCAAACAAAATCAGGGAGATAATGGAACGTGGACACTTTGAAAAGGGAATAGCATTTAATGAATTTTGCATTTTTATAGTTTTTAATACTGACAGTACACCTAAGTCTGAAGCTTTCTGGGTGGCTAAAGCTGGATAGCAAAACTAAAGACAAATATTTGGATGACCCCTAAAGTACATTTTAAATAACTGAACTAAAATTTTAACTGCCCCCCCAACACCCCACAGAAAAAATAAATTTGAGTTAATCCAAGTTAATTGTCTACCAAAACAAATAAAACAATACTTTTTAGAGCCCTCTACAAAATATAATTCACAATGTATAGGATGCAATCCCAAGTTACTCAACACAGAAAGAAACAGGAAAATAAAAACACTTTTCAAGAGAAAGCAATCAGTGAAAACTGAACCTGCAATGATCCAGGCATTAGAATTAACAGACAAGGATTTTATAGGAACTATTATAACTAAGCTCAAGCATGTAAAAGAAAATATATCTATAATGAATAAAAAGATAGGAGGTCTTTGCCAAGAAATATGCGTGATAAAAAAAAAAAGAGCCAAACAAATATCATAGAACTATGTCTATCTCAGATTGTGATCAAGTAAATCTTCTTTAGGAAAGATAACATAGACTCAAATGTCAAGAATAGCCAGGCTGGGAACATACATGAATGATATACTCAAGGTACAACACAGTAGGTATTAATAGGACTTATGGTGAACTATAAAACACTGCCTATATGTAAAGAGAATATTTGCTATTTAATTTTAAACAGTTGTCGCTTTAAGTAGGGATTGATAAACATTTTCTGTAAAGAGCTAGATATTAAGTATTATAGACTTTGTGAGTCATATGGTCTCTGCTACAACTATTCACCTCTGCTATTATACCATAAAAGCAACCAGAGACAACACATAAATGAATGCTTGTGGCTGAGTTTCAATAACACTTTATTTACAGAACATGCAATGGGTCAGATTTGGCCTATGGGGTGTAGTTTGTAGATCCTTGTCTTATAGAAAATTTGGGTTCAGAGTTGCATGATAGTCTCTATTTTAAGAAAAAACTGGACTATAAGATCTGGACTCTTATCCTAGAGCAAATATGCATAAAGTCCTGAAAGAGGAAGAATTATTTTCTAGTCAAAAGAAAGGAGAACTGAATATCAATCTGAACAAAGGTGCAATGTTGTGAGCAACAGGAATACATGGGTGGTGCAAGTAATTTGGTTTAGTTGCAGAACAGAAATTATCAGAGGTAAAGTTAAGATGGAGTTTGATGCAACCAATATATAGCACCCTTTTGTTTTTTTCCTGAATTAGACAACAATTAAGATGGGCAAAGAATACATTCAGATGGATCCCTACCTACCAGTGTTATGTCCAATAAATGCTAGATTGGAAGACATCTTATTAATGCAAACGGCATTGGGCATTTTAATATTTCTTCCACTTTTATCGCCTGGATACCCTATTTCACATCACACACACACACTAATCTAGGAATATTTGGGATGCAGAACAGAAACCCAGGATCTCTGTCTCCCAGTTGTCAGGGAGGGAAAGAGCACAGCTGTAAACCAATTTCCCTGCCTTGGGGATTCAGGATGGATTATCTCCCCCCACCAACAAAGGTGAACCAGAGATTGCACCTACCAACAGGGTGATTCTGTTTCCTTTGGGAGGAATAACAAGTGAAACAAGAGGATAGGAATGTTTAGGGAATTTTTTTTCTTTCACACTACGAGAAGTAAAGAACGTCTCTCACCCCCAACTGCATACAGATTCCAAATGTGAAATGTCTTAAGTATATTGAAGAACTTATTACTTGCTTTGCTCCACATAAAAAATAATCCTGAGGTAGAACATCAGTTATGTTAAAATGATTTATATTGTTAACTCCTTATTGCAAAGACCTCATGACTTTGTTTTAAATGTACTAATGCAATCCACGTTACTGAATATTTGTTAGAGCTGCATCCTGATTAGAAAATGCCTATAAAAATTGCACCCCATCTAAAATGATTTAAAAGCAAGCAAAATCATCATAAAAGGTCTGAGTTACTGTTCTTTTGGATGTCCATTTAAAGTCCCAAAGGGAAGCTTTTCATTTAAAGCCTCACATTAAAAACTAGCCTTGACTTGTACTTTTGCCTCTGAGCCACTGCAAATAATTTTAAAAAGTGTGCCACACATCTTAGTCAAATATTCTCCATTACCAAATGGACCCAGTACCTCAGCCTTGTTGTTTGTCCTTTGGATTCCAGAAACATTTGTTACATCTGTTCCCAACAGTCCGTGATTAAAATTCTGAAACACTTCAGTTAAGTATACATCGTAAATGAATTTTTAAAGCTAGATTAAAATTTTCTTCCCTTCAACAAATTCTTGTGACGAGTTTCCTTCAAACTGCCAAGCTTTCCAAATCAAAACGTCCATGTCACCAGATAACAAAAGTCATCAGTAAATATAACAGCTCTGCATAAAATACAACACAAAAATCATATCTCTGGCTTTTGCAGTAGGCAACACACAAGGGCTTAGGGTGAAGTGACGCTCTGTCTGTTGTGCACAAATTTGAGCATAAGTATCAGTGCTTGTACATTTACTTGTTTATTCATTCATCAAACAATTTCAATGCTTACAAAGTAACAGAAGATATAGA
>NW_011888810.1:11101394-11113914 GCF_000151845.1 Pteropus vampyrus
TTAAGATAGCATCTTTATTTGAAGAGACTTTGAAATCCTCCAGGGAGGTCCCAAAGGTGCCCTGTCTTGGCCTCAGCACCTCTATAGCTTTCTGTAGGGCTGGAACACCCATGTTCCTGGGAAACGGGAGATGGCCATGTGATCTAGAACAGAGGAAGAACAGTCTTTGAGGAAATCTGTAAAACTAGAAAAAACAAGTACTGGGACAAAGAGCAAGTATGGTCCAAAAAAAAAAAGAATTGTCTGCAATGATGTGGAAAGCAGTTTCTGGAAATTCAGACTTCAGTGTAGAGCTTTGAACTGAGCACTAAACACATGGGCAAGTGATGGAGCAATCCTGGGAACCTGAGATTCCCCAGACAAAAGGAAACGTCTTCCTTAGAGCATGTAGGGAGCTGGTGTTCTCTACGCTGAAGTGATGAGGCAGGCCCTCAGGTCGTACTCTAATAGAAAAGTTCATTTCTTCACCAAGAGACAGAAGGCATCATTTTCTCCCGAACATCTTCATTGTTCACAGGCTTACTGAATTTTCCTGTCTCCTTGCTCTCCTGGAATCTGTTGTCTCTGCCCTCCTTGCCGTACATTGCAATTATATATTTTCCTTGACCAGATAATGAAGACTTCCTTAGAGACTAGGTCTCTGTATTACTTTGACTAACTTCATTCCCTTAAGCAAGCAGGAACTCCAAAAATGTTTATAGAATAGACGCTTAAATATATCTTCATTGATAATTTGGATTTTGAATATGATATTCTTCTTAGAGATAATCAACTTTCAGAATACTCTTTTGGTCACTAGTGACCTCTTACCCTCCCCCAAAAAAGGCTGCTATACCAACAGCAATAACAACAAACTCAAACAAGTTTACAGAAAAAGAGATTTTTTTATATGCGCACACAAAACACAAAAACACAGAGAGAGGATAACACTGTATGGGAGAGCTCATAAAACAACAACAGACACAGTCTCTCTGTTTCCCATTTACTATTATTCTTGTTGGCTTTATTCTCCTTTCATTGTGAAAAGATGGCTAGAGAAGCTCCAATCACAGAGAAATCTACTGAAGAAAAGCTGCTTTCAGCAAGTACTAGCAAATCTGATTTGATGATCGTATGTCTCAGATTCCCCCTGAACCAATCATTGTGGGGGCTATAGTTACATCAGTAGGAGAATACATGCTGATGAGGAAACAAGAATAATAGCCCCATAGGCATAAAGAAATAACATTTCTAAACCCCATACACCATCAGAGCCCTCAAGTTTCTGTGTAATTTTCAATATTCTTTCAACTTTCTGCAGTTGTGGGTGTTTTTCACTAATGATGTTTTACTGCCAAATTTGCCATATGTTGATCTTCTCTAACAACCACTCTTAAGGAAAGGAGAGCTAAGGAGGGCAGCAGGAGCCATTTAAACCCACTTACACTGGGACTGGTTTCTTTACAGCCACACAGCTGACACTGACATATGTTCTAAAATTCCTTTCTGAAATGATAGAATTGTTTTGACAAGTCTTAAAGTTAAGAGTAATTTTTATGACTCCAATGGCTATTATTTTCAGAACTCATTATGATGTGTACCTATTAGTAGCTCTCTTGACAAAAAAAAAAGCAACAGTAACCCCATTTTTCATCTGATTATCTTGCCCTTTCATTAACTTCAATCTTAAAATACATCTCAAACTTTAATAATTCTTTAATGTAACCAGTGTAAACATAAATATTATTATACTTTGTTCCTACTTAGTACTTTCATTTATTTTTTTCCCTTCTTAGTTACACACAATCCATGCAGTGGCTTCTCGAAGCCTTGAAATAGCTACACTCTTTGCTTTCTACATAGTTTTCATCTTTTTTCCATTAACATCTAGGTCTTATGTATTCATTGTGTTCATTCCAGGGTTCTTATATTTGCAATATTTAGAGAAGGCACTTAGCATTGTATCTGGTGTCAGACAGACTTATGTTCTGTTTTTCTCTCTGTGACTTATTGAACCTTCTCTGAACCCTCAATTTCCAAAACATGAGATGAGAATAATGGTATAATTGAAACAGCGAGAATAGAATTGGTTTTGCTGCCGTAACAACTCCAAAATTCTTAGTGGCTTAGAATAACAAATATGAATCCCTCGTTTCTACAACATGTCCATCATAGGTTGGCTGGAAATTCATTCCATGTTGTCTTTATTCTGAGAGCCAAGGTGGTAAAACAACCTCTATCTAGAATTATTAAAGGGAAATAGAATAGAACAAATGATGTGCTTGCTCTTAAAGCTTCAACCCAGAAGTGGCAGGTAGTTTTTATGTTCCTGTTTCCTTGGCCAAAACAGAGTACACAATTGAAACTAGTATCAAGAGGGAAGAGTTCTAAGTAAATCCTTGGGAGAACTAAAAGTATTTGGTGAACAGCATTATTGAGTCAGCTACCTTTCTTAAAGTATTTTTTAATATAAATTTAATTTTAACTAAAAGGACTGCCAAAAAGTGGACACTCAGATTTATGAACCCTTAGAACATATTTTTACCCCCTGAGGACCAATTTCCTTCTCTTTGAGATTGGATTAATGATTCTTAGTTTGCTAGTATCAGAAATCACCATTTTTCTATGTTCTGCCTCCACAATAAATGTCAAACCTTTTCCCTCCTCTCCATCCTCATGTCACAGTCCTCTACTGGAGGAGTTTATAAAATGGTATTCTAAATGGGTACCTATGTATGCTCTTGTCCTTTCCCTTGAATCTGTCCTTTATAAAGTAGCAGATCTGATTACATCATTTTCTTGCTTAAAAGCCTTAATGTCTTCTCATTGCTTCTCACTGAGAAGTTTACAATTATTAATTTGGGTTATATAGCTCTGAATAATTTGGTGCCTACCATTCTGCCAGCATCTCTTTAAGTCACTCTACTATCTCTTACCATATGCCAACCACGCTGGCCTTCCCTTTGTTTCTTAAATTGAACAAAATTATTTGTGTTTCTGAGGTATTGTGTGTTCTATTCCTTTTGCTTAGGGGGCTTTAACCATACTCTTCATCTAGATTACTCTTTATCATATTTAAGTTTCAGATGAAAGAGTACAAAGTACAGACCCTTTGTTGTTTCATTGGACTCTGAACTTTTCTTCTGTAGTACTTTTACAACTGTGATGACATATTTATCTACATAGTTTTCTATGTTATTTCCTGTCACTGCCCTTGCCCCTGTTTTTATGGACACATCTATCTGGTCCATTTTGAATCCTCGGTTGCTAATAGAGTGCCCAGCATTTATTAAGTGTTAATAATTGTTGTCTAAATGCATGAATAAATGAATAAAAATTAAAGAAAGAGCAAACGTAATAGTATATTTTTGAGATATTTGTTAATGTAAAAGAAAATGTAGAAATATACAGAAGAACTATAGTTATACAAATGATCATTTTAAGATAAAACAGGTTATGTTTTACAGAAGAATTTTTAATTCACTTTTTTCCTAAAAGTGTTTTCATCTTTCTAAAGATGAGGGGAAGATAAACAGAGAGTATGGCTTTAAATTTTTCTCATAAATTAAGGTGTTGAAATGTTTTTGTAGAAGAAGAAATGGAAGCTCTATTTTTAAGAGAATGTCCTAAATGTAAGAAAGCTATTATGGAATTTTATTTTTCCTGTCCCAAGCAACAGATAAATTGTTAAATTACTTAAAATTTGTATCAAGTATTTACTATGTTCTAGGTGCTTCTTTTTGTTGTTCTGAGACCCATTTTCAACATGCGTGGTGTGAGTGGTGTCATCACTACACCTGCCCCCCCCCACACACACACGCACACAAACATCACCAAGCAATGCTCAAGACACCAGCTGGGTCTCCTACAATTTAATTCAAATTCTAACACTACCTACCTAGAGACAGAGTCAGATTCCGTAAGTTATGGGTTCAGTCCTACAAGATTACTCCACATACACTTCATTCAAAAATGTAGGAAAAACTATTTTTACTGTAAATTGCTTCATTACAGTGACACACTTGATTAAATCATTGGCCATTGGCAGTTGATTCGACCTCCATCCCTTCTCCCATCCTTGGAGGTTGTGGGTAGGACTGAGATTCCCAACCCTCTAATCTCATGGTTCGATTTCCTAGTAAACAACCTCTATCCTTAGGTGCTTTCCAAAAGTCACTTCATTAACATAAGACTCCTTTGTTGCTCCCAACACTTAGAAAATTCCAAGGGTTTTTTAGGAGCTCTGAGCCAGAAATGAAGATGAAGGCCAAATACATATTTATTATAAATCACAATGTAATTGTGCTAGATGAGGGCATTCTACGAAAAGAGTAAACAACATATGACAAAGCACAGATGTTATAGAGTTTCCCTGGCAGGAGGGTAGAGTACAAGTCTGTCCAACAAACTTCTTAAAAACAGGAAGGAAGAGAAAGGGGGCTGGGTGTGTTTCAGAGCTTTGTAGACTGAGTTACCTTGTATGATTAAAAATAGGCCTAAATGGGCAACCTAAATGTGCTTTGTATGGTGTCACCCATACAAGTCTGAAATATACACCCTGGGACCTTGTGGAGCCTGACTCATTAGTTAAACCTGATTGTGACTGACATCCAGGTGAGCTGGAAGCTAGTCTGTCTACATTTGTTCATTCATTCATTCATTCATGCATGCATGCATGCATTCAACAAATATTTGTTGAGCATCTATCAAATTCCTGATTCTGCTGTAGATTCTAGCTATAATCAGTGAATAAAATGCTGAGATTTGCCTCTTGCGCAATTTGTAGTGGACAGTGGAAGAGCACATAGGGGGAGGAGAGTGTCAAGGAGGACAATTCCATAAACTAGGATCTGGGAGGAAAATGGAGAACTCCAGAGGAGAGTTGCCTTTTTCTCAAGGTCTTTCAGCGTTTGCCAAGAACACAGAGGATCTCCTTGCCCCAGAAGATGGGAGGACTTAGTTTGCAACCTAAGAGCTGGCAACTTCATAGCCAGTACAGACCTAGTTCCTCAGAAAAGCAGTGCTCTATTAGAAAAGAACAGGCAGCTGCAGCAATGTCAAAGATGATCTTCTGATACATTTGTAGACAGCCAAGGTCATCTAGAAAGAAGAAAACTGCCTGGGTGTGCTTTGCAGAGGACTTGTGTGGCATTCTGGGCATTTCCCAGAATATCAAGGGAGATCTTTGAGATGTGGGCCAAAGTATTCAGGTGGGAATGAGTCAGGTGATTTGGACTTCATTTATTGACATTGTTAGAAAATTGAAGAGACAGTGAAAGACAGAAAAAGGATATTTGCTTGTAATCCCCAGATCTTAAAGTTAGTATTTGCATTTACAAATATTTCTTCCAATATTTCTCAACATAAAAACATGTTTAATACCATGATAATTTTACATTCTGCCTTTTTGGCTTACCATTGTACAAAAAGAACTGTTCATGGTTTTCCTAACTTCACAATTACCATAATGAATGGTTACATTACTTTCTTTTTCAAAGACAAATAGTAACTTACTTAAGGAGTCCTCTACTCTTAGGTATTTTGGCCATTTCAATTTTTTTATGATTATGACGAGTCACATAAAGTAAAATTTAATGTGCATACTACACCTTTTGCAATTATTTTTAGATTCCTTTCCCAGATTTCTTGGGTCAAGTTATTTTTGGTTTTGTAAGCCAAATTACTTGCCAGCACCTTCACCAGTAGATGTTAATTGTTTAAAGTTTGCCAATTGAATCAATATTAAATAGAATTCAATTATTGTTAAAACTTTTATTGTATAGATTAGTGTTTTATGGAGTATAATCCATCTTCCTCTTAAATTTTTGGAACCTGATGAATCTCAGAGAAATTCCAGTTTTCCCTTTTCCTAGAATTATTGATCTGACGAAATTTAATGTTTTATTCCGTGGTGTACTGTCTAGCATGGTTCTTTTCAACTCTTATCATTTTACCTCTCATATTAACCTCCTCCCACTCCAAATAAATGGGAAGATACCTAGTCAGGATGAATCCCCTGTATATTTGTATCCGGATTGTTTTTATCATCTTCTTCAATTGGCACATTTGCTTATACTCATACAGCAGATAGTCATGGTAGATTGAAGACCCAACTGAGCAGTAAAAGAAGCTATTGCTGTTGTAGACACCACCCCTAAATTGCTGTGCCATATTTGATAACTTATAACCTCTCTGGGTCTACCTGGGCCTTCGTTTATTTATCTTAGAAATTAGATTGGTGAGTGTATTCAGTTTTAATGATTTTTTTTCCTCCTTGAAAAACCAAAATTGCAAATTTTTTTTGATTCTGATTTCTTTTTCTTATTGTTTAATACCTTTAAAATGAGGATAAATCTTTCCATAGATATCAAAAGCCAACACTGAGGCCTAAAGAGTTGATATTGATAATACATAAGCCAGCTCATGTATATAGGTGTCTCGTTATGTGATCATCTACATGACTAAAGAAAGATGTGATATTTATGTGTGGTGCCCCATGAGGATGAATTTTAATTTGAACTTAATTTTTTAATTGACACTTAAAATGCATTTTACTAGATTATATGATGATACAAGATTGAAATGACAATCAGCTTGTGAATAGATCATTTCCCGTTACATGTCAAGCAATGTGATAGAAGAAAATAGACGGTCACATTTCCCAGGATATGTCACAGACTTCAAAGCTAAGAAAAGTTGGTCTGAGCAATCTATGTACCGTCAAGATTTATACTCATACTACTCCAGACACTTCCATCTGGTCTTGGAGAAAAGTTTTTCAATTTTACATGGTACATAATTTCACAAAGGAAAGGAATAAAATGATATATTTAGTCATAAATGAAAAACAAACAAAAACCCTAGATTTTTCTGTTTCTTAAAATGATACTACCAATGTAAGAGTTTTTGAAGACATAAGAAACAAAAATGCAATTATCAAAAAATGTGTGTCAGCATGTACATTAGTGTATAATATAAACCAAAAGTGAATCAGAAAATGTTACAAATGCTGAATTAAAGGAGGTTTAAGTATGATACTTAAGGGAATTTAGGAATTGATCTATTCATGGTCAGTAACAATAAACATTAGTGATCATCATACTATTATTTCTATTTTTTAAAAAACTCTAATTTAAAGTGTTTATATGATTCTGTCTCGAGTATTATAACCACATGTAAACCCCTTGAAATTTTAAATCCTTTGACTTTTCAAAGATCTCCATTTTGTTTTCGTTAACTATAACACACATTTAAAGTATTTAAATTTTTGCATTCCATTTTCTATGAACGGCTTGTTCATTTATTCTCTGGAAATTTGAGAGATTATGAAGCTTAAAATTAATCAAGAGAGAAAACCATTCACAATACTGTATGGAAGTGATGATCAATAAGACCAGGGGAAAAGATAATACAGAGAAGGGTCTTATATAAAAAATTAGTTAATAGCAAGTGGACTTGTCTGTAAAAGACCAATGGTAAATGGTTTTAATAAAAACAGTATCACTGAACCATTTAATGACTTGGAAAGAAAAATCAGGAAACACTTGGTAAATTCTATAGTCATAATGCTTTCTATCCTACTTCATCTTTCTCTGAAAATAGAAAAAAAAATGTAAATGATTCCAAAAACATTATCCACTTATTATTACAATTTTCCAAGATTCTCCAATCTTTTGACACTATGCCCAGTGTCCTTGCCATGGCTGCCTCAGCACTTGCGTGGTCTTCTGTCCACCATAGATTATACATTTCTACTCAAATTTCTTTGTATAGCTCACTCCTCTCCTCATTTGGTTCTTAGTGTGGGGATCCTCCCCGCTCTAAATTCCTCTGAGAAGATTCTATGTGCTATGGTAATTAGAGGAGTAAATATGCTAAATATATTTTTGGCAGGGAAGTATTCTGCCAGATAAATAAAGCAGCCCAGGTGTAACAGTAGAAGGGAAGTAGACACTGCAAGAGGAGCTAACGGCTTTGTTTCCCGAGATGAATTTCTAAGTCTGTTCCAAACCTTTTTGTATATCTGGACAGTGACATTCACAGTGCTTTGGAAAATTTACTTGGAGCAATTCCATTAAACAGAATGGTTCAGAAGAATCACAAAGAGAAGTTTAGATGGGAGAAGTGAAAGCATACCGATGCAACTCAATTACCTGAAAATATACTTAAAGATTAATTTCATTTTGTGTTTCTCCACAAGTGTGGTTGTTAATAAATTCACATTAAGTATAACTACACAAAGTGCTAAAATTGGGATTAATATTTTGAAATATAAAATCACAAATTAATGTAAAAAAGGCATGAAAAAGTTAAGATTATATAAAATATCTTATTGGATTTGAAAATGTATTTAAATATGTCCAGAGAGAAGCACCTCATCTATCCAATCCATCCTGACCTCCTTGAGTCAGGATTTGGTTTTCTTCATCTTTTTAACCCCTGAGTGTGTACCTATGATATTATGTGCCCAGAGTTCCCCTTTTTCTAGGAGGAGCCACATTTTTCTACCATGTCGGTACAAACAGACCCAACCGCTGTCTCAAAAATCAGCAAATAATTCAAGTTGAGCCAATGAGATACTTTCTTGGATATTTAAAATGGACAAACATACCAATCGAGTCTGCCCACACTATTTTGAACTGGGGAGCTGTAATCTTGGGATCTTTATTTGCCATGTCCTAGCATGTGGAAGGGGATATAGAATGTCAGCAGATTGAGTGGTATATTACACAGAAAATGTGGTAAGATAGAAATGAGAAGGGAGACCTGGTCATGTTTTTATCCTGATATCCAGGTTTTCCTAAAATTCAACTGTGATCTTGTCATTGGGCTCTCTGAGACACTTGAGTACCTTCACAGAAAACTTTAATTATTTATTTTTAAAATATTCTTCATTTGCTTTTGAAATTGAAATCTACTGTGATGTTGAATAAGCCAAAAGCATAGATGTATGTAAAGTAATTACTCTTCCTCTCTGCAATTCAACCATGTGGTCAAAAACATCTCTTAAAAAGAGTTGAATTTCTCTTATATGAACCCCAAAGAGTGCTAATTAATAAATACCCACACAAAGTATATACTCATTTAGTATTTGAAAAACATTGAATGGATGCATAAAAACAAGCGAAGGATTAATATGATAAAACTTATGCCACATGTTATGAGTTTTAAAGGAGAGAATGTGTACAATTTTAAGAAATAGGGGTAGTAAGAATAATTTTCAACTGAAAGGCATTCTATCAGTCAAGTTAAGGGAGAAGAGAAACAGGCCATGGTGAAAAGAGGCAGTTTAAGGGAGGCAGAGACTCCGATGAAAACACGGTAGGATGAAAGAATAAGGTTGGGGGGCTTATGTTTAGGAGAAAAGGGAAAACAAGTGATGGGTTAGGAGCCTGGGGGTGATGGCGTCACGGCTATATTTTAGGACTATTCTGCAATCTATATCTACCATTGTAAGCTTGAACAGAGTTAAAGATACCAAAACTGGTTAAGATGTTCTTTGACTAGTTCAGTTATCACCTCTTCAGGCTCTGAGCCAGCAATAAGAAATTAAATGAATGAATCTCTTCCAGAGAAGAAATCAGAGAAATTTGTAACAGAAGGTAGAGAGAAAGGGAGATTTACAGAGGATTCCAGATTCTTATGGATGTGTTGTCAGTCTATATAGAAACTCTCAGACATCAAAGCAAATACCATTTTGCATGTTTGTAAATTCAAAGATATGTTTTAAACACATCGAATTTGAAATGTCATAGTGAAGATGACTAATAGGTAGCAGGAAACTATAAATAATATTTGATTAAAAGTTCTTGAAATATAGAATGATAACTAAAATTACAGTATTGAATAAATTAGATAGCCATTCATTATTTCATTATTTTCCAAAATAACATAAACCCAATACCTTTCTACAGTATATATATGTTCCTGAACTTCAGAAATACATACATGTTTCATTTAGGTTTATTTTTACTGAAACATGACATCAAATCCAAATTTTCCTCTTTATAAAAATGTTATTCATCTCTGAAATAATAAAGAGCCCTAATTTTTATTCTATAGAACAGCAGTCCCCAACCATTTTGGCAGCAGGAACCAGTGCTCCTATGAGAATCTAATGCCTGATGATCTGAGGTGGAGCTGAGGCAGTGATGCTAGTGCTGGGGAGCGGCTGCAAATACAGATGAAGCTTCTGCTCGCTCACCTGCCGCTCACCTCTTGTTGTGCAGCCCAATTCCTAACAGGCCATAGGCAAGTACCTTCAATAGAAGGTAAATTTATGACTCTGGAGAGAGATATTTCTAGAAGGGCTCTCTAAAAAACATTTCTTGGACGAATAAACAAAAGACTAGAACTCTATAAGAGAGGGACATAACACATGGCGTAACCCAGAGTCTAACCACATAGCCAACCTCTAGGAAATGCTTACTGTTAAGTGTTTTCTTCCATCAAACTCAGTCTTAGGCTCACCTATGGCCAGACTAACTCAAATGTGTGCCCTGACAGGTCAACCATTTGACATCTGGGTAGGAAAACACACCTACATACACATAAGCACACACACGCACAAATACTTATTTTATATTTATAGAACTTTACCTCTTTCAGTATGTTTGCAGTTCAGCCACCTTTTTCTTCAACCACCTCTCCCCAAATACCCTTTGCCAAAGAATATTAATGAGCAAGGCATCATTGCAAAAAATGATCACAAAAAATATGTAGAAGGGAATTCATAACTCACAGTGTACATTTCACTTGAAAAGCTGCTTTACAAACATCTCCCTTCTCTGTAGGTCCCTTCCTCTAAACTGCTGTGTGCCCCCTATGTCTCTTCTAGGACTTAGGCTTCCTAGCTCTTGGTCCCTTGTTGAAAAATTCCCTACCTCCTTCCATCCCTCTAACATGCAGAATAAGTTAACTGTCCCCATTTCGATTGCCAAATTTGCCTGCTTCCACCCACAATTTTGAAAGTCTTCAAGTGTGGCATTGACCCATCAGCAAAGAAAAGGACCTCTAGCTGCCAGGGTCCACCCTTCTTAAAAGAGAATGGAAATTAAAAATGACAAATAACTATCTTTTTCTTGACTAATCTTCAAAATATTTCAAAGGATTTACTTTATGCACTGAAATAGATAGAGCAATTTATTTTTCACCAGTTATGTTGCAGTAGTGTATAGAAACCTGAACCAACTGACACTATATTTCAGGTTTATTCCAATATTGTTTTATTTGCCCCACTAGTCCATCTCTCAATCACATTCTAGATGCATTTAACAGGCAACGTAGAATCACAGAATGTGTTGTTAAGAAACCAGTGATGTCAAATAAAAGAAATGTTCTGATTTCGGAGTTTTTAATAGCATGTGTTTACTTTAATATGCTCATCTTTTATATCACGACTCAGTCAATAATTTCATAAAATAGAACAGACTTTACCAAATAGGTGGCAAAGCACCACTACCAACTGATGAACTCTCTCATTAAATTAGGGGAAATATATATTGCAAAGTGTCAACTTACAACTTGATTTTTAAAATTGTATCACAGAAAAGGAAAGGTAGATTTTTAGGGAATGTGTGCTTCCTGCACTTGACATTGTCCCTCCCTCCCTCTTTTCCTTCTTCATTTTCTTCCTTCCTTTCGTCCTACCTTAGAAAATGCAGAAAGAAGGGCTTACTTATACTAGTTAGACTGTTAAAGGAAAAAATGAGATGATTATTGTGAGACTATATGAGTTTTAAGATTTTTTTTAAAAGTCTGTGATATAACCATCCTAGAGCAAGTACTTCATATCTGCAAATGCCAAGAGATGAAATGAGGGCTTCTTATGGAGGTATTTATTCATTCTTTCCTTCAACTCTCATCTATTAAGGAGCTCCTATATACCATGTATCGACTTGTCATTGGAGAATAGAGAAAATAAAAAACATAAATTAATAACGAGACAGCCTAATAGATACTGCAATGGGGAGGTTCCAGTGTAGGCAGTGGGCCCTCCCCTAAAGTTTGCAGAGCTTAAAGCAAAAGTACGCTTGGAGGCCCACATACCTTATTTTTAAATATTTAAGAGTAATGACTATTAAGAGTAGCAACTGTTTAATAAAACATTGAACCTTGACAAATATACAGTCATAACAGAGGTAATATAAATACTTGCTGACCTGCTCATTTTTGCTCTTTCATTCTTCTAATCAGGTGGGAAATCCACGAAACAAAATTCCACTATTTTTTTTTTCTCTTTTTTCTTTGGAGAGGGAGGGGAAGCTCATTTTTCTCTATCCAAGGTTACCTCCTAACCACCGAACAATTCTCTCTCCCTTATCCCTGTTCATTGGGCTTCTTCTCCCTGGACCCCGTTCAAATCAGGACATGTCTACCCATAAGCGGCTCACGACCTGTATCTCTTTTAGGAACCTGATGCATAAAAGCCAGGTGCAGATTTTACCTTCTTATTGGTGGCACAAGGAAAGCAGATCCTTGGCCCACGCCCTTCTCTTCCCATCTCTGGTCCTACCCCACCTCTCTCCTGGTCTCTCACACA
>NW_011888810.1:11113964-11116181 GCF_000151845.1 Pteropus vampyrus
AGGTAATATAAATACTTGCTGACCTGCTCATTTTTGCTCTTTCATTCTTCTAATCAGGTGGGAAATCCACGAAACAAAATTCCACTATTTTTTTTTTCTCTTTTTTCTTTGGAGAGGGAGGGGAAGCTCATTTTTCTCTATCCAAGGTTACCTCCTAACCACCGAACAATTCTCTCTCCCTTATCCCTGTTCATTGGGCTTCTTCTCCCTGGACCCCGTTCAAATCAGGACATGTCTACCCATAAGCGGCTCACGACCTGTATCTCTTTTAGGAACCTGATGCATAAAAGCCAGGTGCAGATTTTACCTTCTTATTGGTGGCACAAGGAAAGCAGATCCTTGGCCCACGCCCTTCTCTTCCCATCTCTGGTCCTACCCCACCTCTCTCCTGGTCTCTCACACAGCTATGTATAACCACAAGCACACTCAGAGGCTCCAGCCACAACTCCCTACTCAGACTGAATTTTCATCCAGAAGGTATACTTGAGGAAATAGTCAGCATAAGTCCCAGAACTTGGGCCCATTTGAGCATGTAAGTCTGGGGACTAGGGAGAGTAGTTTAAAGGGGGAAGGAGATAGGTTCCAAGTGGGAATCCCTCATAAGGAGAGGCACTGACGGATGAAGGCCCTGGGCAGGGGTTAAGGCTGTGCAGTCAAATACAGGAACTATTAGCAACGTATGGCTGTTTAAATTGATTAAAATTAAATAAAATTAAAAATTCAGTTCTTCAGTCTCAGTAGCCACATTTCAAGTACTTAATAGCTGCAAGTGGCCAGTGGCTATTATATCGTACAGTGCAGATACTGAATACCAACCTCAGTGCAGAAAGTTCCACTGGACAGTGCCAAGCCAGGCAAAACTCCAGCCATTTGGTTTGACAGAGATGCCTCTGAAACACTCTATCTCAAATAAGTTAGATTCCCATATGCACAGGTTATTGGTTTACACCTAGTTGTCACGCCAGAGGCAACTGATGGAAAAGGTGGCAAAAGCATGTTAGGATGGAAGAGGAATTTTATAATTCGACAAAATGTTGGAACTTGGTCTTTGTAGAAAACTTTAGATTTTCTCACATATCCTCTGAAATGATTGTTTAGCAGATGATCATGAAATAGCCAATGAAGTCGTAGACTAAAATAATAATCAGGGGAGGTGTCAGGTGGTCAGAATCACACTGGCTCAGGAAAACTAATATCAACTAGAAACTTGGGAATGTAGCAGAGGAAGGATCAACACAGTCTAGCAAGTAACCTGGCTAAGTAGAGCAGAGGCCAGGGAAAAATAAATCTCATTCTGTCCCCACCATGACTTCAGAGTTAAAAGTAATCTTACATCTTTAGAAATACAGACAGGTAAAAACACTGAATTTATTTATTGTAATACTATTAAAGTCTAACTGCATTTAAATATAATGTCATCGTATAAGAGAACACTCAGATTATGTCCTTTAAAGGAGAAAATTAATATCGCATATGGCTGATACAAGAAATAAATTAGAGCCAGAGGGCCATTGCTGTGCACTGTAATATATAGCTCCCTTCCTTGAAATTACTCAGCCACTTTCCATTGTGGTAGAGTGAATATTAAAGCCCAAATAGCTAAGATAGAGAATAATTCCTAGCTAGTCTGAGTCCCTGTAGTCACAGCTGGCCTTACTTTTCCTTCTTGTTACCCTGGGCCTGTGATATTTCCTTGTTTCCTGGAATAGTTAATTTTATGTGTCAATTTGGCTAGAGCATAGTGCCTAGCTGTTTGATCAAACACTAGTCTAGATGCTGCCACAAAGGTATTTTTCAGATGCACTAACGTTTCTAATCAGTTGACCTATCTATGTAAGGCAGATTACCCTCCATAATGTGGGTTATCCAATCAGATGAAGACCTTAACAGTAAAGACAGAGGTTGCCTATTAGAAAGAACTTTTCCTTAAGACTACAACGTAGAAACTCCGTGTGAGTTTCTAGCCAGCTGCCTTTCCAGAGTTTGGATCCAAGACTATAGCTAAGGTGTCTCTCTTTCTCTCTCTCTCTCTCTCTCTCTCTCTCTCACACAATGTCTTTGTACATGCTGTTCCATCTTCTAATAATATCTCACTACCATAATGCTTTCACACGATCTCAATTTGTTCAACTCTTATTTATCTTCAGGTCTTTCTTTCAAAGTCATTTTCTCTAAAAATATCCTCTAACCATCAATACTGCAATGGATGCCTTTCCT
>NW_011888810.1:11116231-11124088 GCF_000151845.1 Pteropus vampyrus
GTGCCTAGCTGTTTGATCAAACACTAGTCTAGATGCTGCCACAAAGGTATTTTTCAGATGCACTAACGTTTCTAATCAGTTGACCTATC
The DNA here is from genome assembly GCF_000151845.1 of Pteropus vampyrus. Lineage (NCBI taxonomy): Eukaryota > Metazoa > Chordata > Mammalia > Chiroptera > Pteropodidae > Pteropus > Pteropus vampyrus. The sequence continues at coordinate 11,116,321 of NW_011888810.1, forward strand.
TATGTAAGGCAGATTACCCTCCATAAAGTGGGTTATCCAATCAGATGAAGACCTTAACAGTAAAGACAGAGGTTGCCTATTAGAAAGAACTTTTCCTTAAGACTACAACGTAGAAACTCCGTGTGAGTTTCTAGCCAGCTGCCTTTCCAGAGTTTGGATCCAAGACTATAGCTAAGGTGTCTCTCTTTCTCTCTCTCTCTCTCTCTCTCTCTCTCTCACACAATGTCTTTGTACATGCTGTTCCATCTTCTAATAATATCTCACTACCATAATGCTTTCACACGATCTCAATTTGTTCAACTCTTATTTATCTTCAGGTCTTTCTTTCAAAGTCATTTTCTCTAAAAATATCCTCTAACCATCAATACTGCAATGGATGCCTTTCCTCAGTGTTCCCACAGTGTTCCCAAAGTTCATTATCTTCATTCTTATGATATGACAATATAATTACTCTTAAGTTTTATAAGGGCAGAGATTTCATTTGTGGTTTTTACAAACTACCAGTACCTTGAGCAGAGTAAATCCTCAGTAAATTTGTGATTTAAAAAAAAAAAAATGAGTTAATTAATAAATAAATGAGTGAATAAAGGAATGAGTAAGTGGCAGGATAAGAAATACAGACAAAAATATTTCAAGGGAAACAAAGCTTTTGCCAGAATGCTGGTGGTCTGAATTTATGGAAGGAGACCAAAGACATGACCGCAGATAATAGCTGTGAGATGGGGAAATACTGATGTGGCGGGTAGAAAGTCTTATTATTATCATTACAGAACACCTACTGTGCCCTATTGGTATGTGCAGGTAATGTTCTAAGCACTTGCACACCTATTAGGTGAGACAGGACCCAGGGCCCATGGCTAATAAAGACTTTATAATATTGCCCGTGTCCCCCTGAAAGAAACAGATATTTTAGGAAGGTTCTTTGTCTCCAGTGGTAGCCCTGAATGCTGTTTTTCATGTGTTATATTAGGTTTTAAATCGCCGGTAACTTTTTTTTTTTCAATCAATTTTCACCAATAAAGCTTGCCTTTAATTCTATAATCATTACCATCCATTATGGTCTTATACATGTCAGTTTACCTAAACAAATCAAAATACTCAGACTATAAGAAGTTATTTTCAGGTAAATTGAAGAGGAAAATGTCTGTTTATAAGAAATCTTTATCACTGTGAAATGGACCGAAAATAGATGTTGTTTAGCATGAAATCATGTAGAGTGACCCTGAAAGATTTTAAAAAGTAATCAAGGACATTCCGTCTGCTCCTGCTGATTCATAATAGTTGTAAGTTCACCTTTCCAAACAAGAAAACAAATTCTGAACTCGTAATGTATTTCTATGGCACATAGAGCTTTAAGAGATTTGTGACCATCAAGTAATCAAAATGGGTAGAGCCATGCAGGCAGCGGTTTTATTCCGGACCTCTCTCCTACCACCACCTGTTGTTTCCTTGCCTGTTTGTCTGCTCATAGATGATCCACTCTGGCTGGCATTGATTGTGTTTTGTAATAATATGTGCAGTATTTTGTTATGTTTGGAACAGGCAGTTTCATATCACATCCTCTTCATATAACATGATATGGAACCCCCAAGAGAAAATTTGTATATTAAAATATTTGCAGGGGGTGAAAAAAAAGTAAGTTACAAAAAGACACATGGAGTGACCTGTGTGTGTGTTGGCAGGAGTGGGGGAGGGGGTGGGGGAGTCGGGCAAGACAGGAAAGAATGTCAAACCCAGTTATACAGAATCCATGGATGATATAATTATGCGGGATGTTTATCGTTCTACTACCTATAATTTCTATAATACAAATATATTTCTTTTATGGTGAGAAAAAAATAGGCATGAAAAATATAGGAATATATTTCTGTCTGTTGTTTTTGATCACTATTCCAAGCTAAAATTGCAGTAATGCTTTTGAAAGAAGAAATTTCATTTGTCTCGATTTTTCTTACTGGTACAAATTAGAAAAAGAGAATTATAGTCTGAGAACAGAGAAAAAGTTAAATCATATACTTTGGTGAGAGTACTATAATTTTTAAATTCAGACTTGGAAAAGGGAAAAGGACTCTATTTCTGTCTGTTATGTAAGAAGCAGCTAAAATCCAAAGTGAGGGGAATGATGGAATTGGCCAGAAGGCCCCAGTAAATTTTGATGTGTTTCACTGGGAGGGAGCTTGAGTGTGGCCAAAGTCATCTGTTGAGTAGAGATTCCTAATTTTGTTGGAATTAACTGAATCTCCACTCCAACAGGCAATCCTCTAAGTACTAGGAATTTAGCAACAAAAACAAAAAGGCAAAGCAAGCCCCACCTCAGAGAATTCATCTTCCAGGAGGACTGTAGAAATGCCTATGGGAGTGGGTAGAGGACCTCACATGCAGGGCAATGGGATTCCAGGGCTCTGCGAAGCAAGAGGTAGAGGTGATACTCTAGGACATGTGGCCCCTAGTAAGGCTGACCCTAAGCTTGGCTTTTGGATACAGATGGATCTGGCTCCCCATAAATACTCGGAATGGTGAGTAAAACTTACGTGTAAAAGGCAACAGTTTGTGCTTTTCTGATCCCTTAGGCCCACCTCAAATAGACAGAATTGTCAGCTGAGGGCCTTGCTCTGCTGTGTGGGCTCCCATTTATGCGATAGCTTGCTTTCAGTATCTTTGGTAAAATAAACTGTTAATTAGCTCAATACTAAAATGATTGTGTGGACATTATATACAAAAAGGCATTAAACAAGCACTATTCTGCAGGGTGCAGGAACTAAACTATATCATCGCAAAATGCTACACATATCAGAGCATCCATTTTCTATCCAAACAGGAAGCTGTACTTGGCTTTGCTACATGTGGATTTATTTCTTTGCTCATTCATGCAATGAAAAATCTTATCTGCAATGCCGATTTAAAGGCTTAATAGATACTTATGAATTTTCAAAGAAAATTTAAATAATGCTTTATTTTTTTAATCTGCAAAAGAATATAATAATGCTCACTTCATTGAAACGTGTTAAAGATTAAATTGAGAAAATGTTGATTTATTACAAGTGTCATTTTTTTAAATATTCCTAAGGATATTCCAATCTCTTAGGTATATAAATGCCCTTAAAAATATAACGAATTTGTTAATTCCTCACTATATCTCAATATTGGGTATATAATTCAGGTCAAAATAACATTCACAAGGAAATACCCAGAAGACTTAAACTTATTTCATACCAGACCACAAATATGTCATCCATGCGTTCATACTTACATACCTTTTGTTTCACATCCTTGCATTCAAAAATAAAAACAAAGATTTATCTTCTACAGTCTATTACTTCAATGAAGTGTAAAGTGCTTTAGTGATTTTTGTTAAGAGATCCGAATGGACCCCAGTAAGATGTGTTGGCATTCACATTCCAGACAAATTTTCAACTTTCCAATAAATGCTAAAAATTTCATGATGTATTTCAATTCTCCAAATAGATTCAAAATTTATTCCTGTAAAAAGTGTAATTGAAATATATTTGAAAGTCCCTAATGCCATTAATATAATCTAACTTGCCACGAATGAAAGCTAGGCTCCTTAAATAAAAATGGAAGTATTATGGACAATTACTCTAGCAACGATCCCAACAAGAAAGATATTTAATTATGTTAACAAAGGATATTCATTTCCCCTTGTTTCCCCTTTTTTTCACTTTCACCATTTTGTTCACAAAAGCCATTCGTTTCCTCTCATCTTGCCTTGGAAATCATTATTATTAACTGCTGTAGGTCAACTTGGTGGGATCTACTCGGTTATTCTTATACTCAGATTTCTCTTTCATAGCCTAGAGAACTGACCTTTATTGAATTTTAATTTTAGCTAAAACTTCTAATGCTTTCCATGGTTCAAAAATGAATTCACTAAATGAACAAGTCAGAATGGCAGTTTCTGTTGCAGTTTTCACCTTTTCAAAGTGATCCAAGAAAATAAACCAGTATGGGAGGAATAGGATGCCCATTCTGAGTCTTCATACATACTTAACTTGAAATGTCATACCCCTTTGTATCATCCATCCAGTGTCTCCTTTTGGGGCCATGAGTAATCAGCATGTGCAAGTGAGGAACTGTGATGCTGGAATGTGAAGCTTTTTAATTAGACTGATATTATCCTACGTTTACAAAACCCTATGTATCTATCATATATTTACGTTTCGTAATTATGGCCGTTTTCAAACATCAAACAAATGTGTAAAAAGCCAGAGGTTCCATTCAGAGCAAATGCAGCAAATTTGGTTCGGAGATTTCACTCCACCAACTGCTGCAAAAGGAGAAAAGGCTTCTACTGCAGAGGACTTTGTGAGAGATGTTTGCATGCTCATCCTTGGCTTAGTTTTACCTAAATACCAGGCCATCCTTATATAAATGTAATCAATAAGAAACTCAATCATTCAGGTTCCAGTGAGAACCTTCATTCCCCCACCCCCAACCCCACCCCATCTAGTACTTGCACAGACAGCCTGGATGGATTCCCAGCAGAGAATAGTTAAAGGCTACATGGAACATTGCATTTTCAGAGAGGTTTAAATTCCTACTGGGAACCCAGAGACCAAGAAAGCAAAGAGCTGATAAGTGATAAAGGAAAGACTACCTCTAATAAAACTGTTTGTGGGCCTGATATTAAAACCGTTGACACCGATGAAGTCGAAGGCAAGAAAAGAGTACAGATGCGGTTTCTTTCTAACAAAAACATTCGTGTTTAAAATCTTGAGAAGAAATGACTTTATTTCAATATTTCTGCACACACCTTTTGCCAGAGAGATTATTTTGACAAAAATCACTTACCATGGTCAAATCTTATAGAAATATTTCTTAACATATTGCTTCTTTTGGAGAATAACTATGCCTTACTTTACGAAAGACTGAAAGAAGTTTTTTAGCACACATATCTCCTTAACTTTATTTAAGCAGCATTTCCTAAACTAATTAACCACAGAACACTATTTTCCAGGAATACCTATTAACATTCTAGGAAACATATTCTTCTGGTGTTTATGTTGCAGCAATAAAATTAAGGAGATGAACAAGATGACATGTAAGGACACACCCACCTCTAAATTTCAGGACCTCTGCTCTGGGAATGTCTGTCCCTCCATTTCCTTCTGCTGCTAACCACTTTCATTATCATATTCAAGGGCAGAAGCTCCTCTACTTGAAACCCCAATCTCTTCTGTCTTAATGCAAATCCATTCCTCTGTTTTAGCTCCTTGAACTTTGAGAGCCAGTCTTGAGGCAGCACCCTTATCAGAAATAACCCTTTTATTAGTTAGAGGACCACAAAGGTCACCTGTCAGAGTTCTTGCAACATAAATTCTTCGATTCTTTCCTCAAAGAATCTATTCTTCCACCTTGGTATCTTCATTTTCTTACAGAGCCTACGGATTTGAATATTACAATAAAAAGGACACAGTTAAAGATGTAATAAATTTATGGTTGAAAAAGTCAAGAAAATGATCTGTCTCCTACATAACCATCCTAAATCCTATTTCAGACTACAGGCTCTTCCTCATTTTTTCTTCTGTGACCTCTGACCTCAACCCACAGCATAGCCCAGCTTTACTGAGCTTCAATCCATCCCTCCCCAACATTTACAACCACTAAGAGAAAATTCATCCACCAGCAACACTACAGCTCATAAAGCTCAGGTTATAGAGATGGAGGGCGATGTGAGGTGGGCCGTGATGTGTAATAAAACCTGGACCCATGTTACTGCTCACTAAACATTCCCAAGATTTCTAAGCTTCTTGAAGTTAACTAGTTGCATGTGACTAGTTCTGGCACATCACTGTGATCAAAACTGATGTTTGTCTTTTGGGAACTATTAGCAAAATGTCATGCACAAATTTCCAGTGTCTCTCTCCCTTTGCTGAAGTAACAAGGTATACAAAATGGTGTAGCCTCTGTCAGCCTTGGTTCCTGAAAGACCATATGGAACAGAACCCCCATTCACCTATGTAGGACAGGCAGTATAAGTGAGAAGTATTTGTTGAGTTAAGCCCTCTTGGCTGTAGTTGTTTATTTATCACAGCCCATCCTGTTGAGACATTTCTCAGTACCCACTTGTTAAGAATTAGCACCAGCTTCAAAATGATCAGGGACAGGAGAGAGATCTCTGGACACACTAAAATCCTTGGTGAAAGGGACTGATTTTTAGGTATACTGAGAAAGCAATTCTTAGTGCCCATTCGAAATAGGCCTTTAACTATTCTCCACAGACCTATTACACATTTATAAAGTCCTGTATTAAGGATTGTTAAATTACAGATTTCTCACCTTGAGGCCCTACCTGACCATCAAAGTTCCTGGAGTAGCTTAAATGAGGGAAGTAACACCCTGTTTCTCTTAAATAATTTAGTCATAGCAAGCTTACTGCAGTCATACTATAGTTATATAGAATGACATAACTAAATAGAAATGGAATCCTAAGGATGCATGTTCTGATTCCTCAATAAGAAAATTTGCTAAAGCAATTTCTAATCACTATGATTGTACTTACTATAGCCATGTTCTAATATAGTCTTCCCCCAAAAAAGATTTAAAAGGCTAAAAATTTATTTTTATCTATAGTATGGCTAATAATAATGATATAGAAAATAAATGATGACTTTTATTCCATATTCCACTATCAAATACTTTAAGTAAATTTGTTCCATATAGAAAATATAAATTTTTAAAAAAATAATCCAGAGCACATTAACTTAGGCTAGCCATGCTATTACTATGACTTAGCTCTTAAGGGAAAAAAACATCTTGCCCCCTATTTTGATAAGAGCAAGTAGAGTATAGGTGAATGAAAAGGGGGAGAAACGACATATAAATAACAATCTTTCAAACTTCTATTCACGAATATTGTTTTTGTCATCGCAATTGCACAATGAAATATGAAAGTTCAATTTCCTCTTCATTTCCTTTTAATAAAACTTCTGTTCATTTCATTTCTGAGAGAAGATTGAATCTAAATTACTTTGACTTCTCTTGGCCTAACTTTGGTGACTGTACCAGACAGGAAAACGGAGGCCTTTTTGAGTATCACCTAAGGAAATAAAGAGGGACAGCCTCCTCTGTGTTCTGCCTTGGATCTTATTCTCCTGCTGTGTGGATCTTCTGCAGGAGCAGTGAGTGCTGACTGCACGTTATATTGTAATTCTTGCTCCATATCTTAACCAGGACACTTGCAGAAAGAGAAAATCTACAAGAAGAGCCTCTCATGCAGTTCTTCTCATCCATTCCACAGCAGCTGTATTTCCTAGTTACAGGAGAAAATGGGGTACTCTTTGGTGAGGTGGCATTTGAATGTACATATTATGTCAAAAATATTTTTGATGAACATTCATCTAATGAGTTGAATTGTATACCCCAAAATTCATAGGTTGAAGTCTTTACCTCCAGTGCCTCAGAATGTGACCTTATATGGAAATAGCATCACTGCAAATGTAATTAACTAAATGAAGATGAGCTTATACTGGAGTAAGGTGGGCCACTAAATCAGTATGATCGGTGTCTTTATAAAAAGGGAAAATTTGGACACAGAGACACACACACTAGAAAAATGTCATGTAAAATTGGAGTTATGCTGCCATGAGTTAAGAACATACCAAAAAGTAGAAGACTCCTTGAAACACTTCCTTCCCCAGCAGCTGCAGAAGGTTCATGGTCCTGCCAACAACTTGATCTCTGACCTGAAGCCTCTGTAACAGTAAGATAATAAATGTCTATTGTTAAGCCACTCAGTTTATGATACCTT
>NW_011888810.1:11125413-11148679 GCF_000151845.1 Pteropus vampyrus
CATGGTCCTGCCAACAACTTGATCTCTGACCTGAAGCCTCTGTAACAGTAAGATAATAAATGTCTATTGTTAAGCCACTCAGTTTATGATACCTTGATACTGTAGCCCTAGCAAACTAAGACAACCCAGAATGTTAGAAATAATTCATCAACTTTTAATGGTAACTTATTGTCTAAAAAAAAAAAGTTCTTTGACATGGGTTTGAAAGAGTTCTTGTCACCTGGCCTCTGTGTATTGTTCAGCCTAACATGTCTTCCACATCATTTGACCTTTACAATATTAATCCTTATTCTCCTGAAAGTGCCATCTTCTTCTGCCTCATGACTTTGAATATGGAATTCTCTCTAAAAATGATGGAGAATATATGATCTAAACTTCATGCAATTCATACTATAGTCCAGCAATAGTATATTCAAGGGAGTGGATTAATGATGGACTGTGTCATCTAAATTAATTAAGGATGATAATGAAAATATGAAGGGTATGTTCAGTGTAAAGATATTGTTGTAAATGGATTAGAAGTCTCAATAAGATCAAAGAACTTTTGAATTAGCAGTAATAGAATAATGAGATAGAAAGATGGAAAGTAGAGGAGAATGCTGTACTTAAAATCCAGATTTTGCAAATAATACAGTTGTTATTAATGTCTCAGATATGACCATGAAAATGTGTCCCTGAGATAGACAATAGTAGGCTAATATAAGAATGAGTTCAGGGACTCATGAGACCAGGGTGTTGAATAAATGGTTTACGTGGATGTTGCCTTTTTCTAAGAATAATAAGAAACAATAGTGAAGAGCACATAGGGATGTAATGCTTAGAATCTTTAATGAATGAAGAGAAGTGACCAGAAAGCTAATGATGATCTGATATTACATGTTTCAAAGGAACTCAGGTTGTTGGGGAGAAAGGGAAAGTACATGGTCTGGATCAGCAATGACAAACAAGGCGTCCCATGCCACTTAAAGGCCCTATGGAAATCATGGGAGAAAAAGCAACTTCAGACTTTCTGAAGAACACATAAATACCACAGACAGAACAACTAGATTACAAAACCCAAAGCAATAGATAACACTTACAACAAAACTAAGTGATGAAGAATCACCACAAACACTAATATTCAAGTGAGTGAGCAGAAGACCTGCATGGCATCCGGTGTGAGTGGTGAGTGGAGGAACGGAGAAGGAAACATTGACCAAAAGTAGCCAATAGATAGTCACTGGAGAACAGAACCTGAAACTGGGAGGCGCTTTGACTTGTCTAACGTTAGGGCTCCCACCTAGGACAGTTTAGTGGGGTGGGAGCAATCTACGGCCTGTGGATTTTTGAACTTGACCTCCCAGGCTCCTTTCTTGGACAGAGCCACACTTGTTTTCTACTCTATGTTATTCACGCTCCAACCTCTCACACACTGTCAGCTCTTCGACCTTGCAAAAGACTACCCAGAACCTTGGAACCCACCCTCTTACTATGTGCTTTTTTTCCTCCCAGACTTACTTAACTTCAAGATTTTCTATGATTAAATTGATTTGGAAGAGAAAGATTGGGGCACTGGGGAGTGGAATTAAAGCAGTGCTTCCAAGTTTAATTACATTTTGCTTGCTTAAAGGAAAGCAGACCAAAGCCAATGAACACTAAGGAAAGAACAAATAACTATCAAAAGGATGCGTATCAGATGGGAATCAATTCAGAGCTCATTGCCGGTGTCAACATTATCAGTAAGATTTATCTTTAGGGGCCAGAGGAAAGCTGACCCACAGCAGGAATGACTGGAGTAAAAACAGGTCCCCCAAAAATCGTACATTCTGATTTCTGTGAAAGCTTTCAGCACATAAGATCTTCCCCTGTATAACAGGGATCTTTCAAAGCTGACTTTGATGGACGCCCTTGTACTTATAAGCGTATAAACATCTTTCTATCATCTATTTATCTATTTATCTTTTGGCAACCTAGAGTGGTAGAAAGGGCACAGACTATGACATAATACAGATTGAGATTGAAAAGCAAACACTGTCACTTCCTGGCTTTGAACAGGTTACTTGTTATCATGAGCCACTGTTTCCTTAAGTTAAAATGGCACCAATAACATTTGTGGATGGTCACGAGCATCGAATTAGAGAATACAGATAAAGTGATCTCCTGTGATTCGGCAATCCATAAATGTTAGCTGTTAGTAATATATAAGAAATTTTATGCATTTGTTACAATGACTTTTTCAAACTATATTTTATTTTCATGTTCTGACTTGCATGAGGGTCTTCATGGAGAAGATAGAGAAAATATTAAGATCAAAAGTATTTCAGAAAATATTAGAAGGACATCCCCTGAAGCTTCGGCCTTTGACCTACCATCACTAGCTTCAGGACTGGAAGCCTGCCTGAGAGATCTGCTGTACTAATTAGTCTTTAAAGGGTCCCTGGGGGCTTGAAAGGAGGCTTCTTCCCCTGAATCCACATTTCCTGTGTGGCTGGCTTCCATGAATTTAGGCTGCTGGCCAAAACAGGCAGCTCTGGTGGGGCACATGCTTTTCTCAAATGAAGTGAACAGATGAAAAGAAGAGAGGAAGGGAATGTCGAAGGACTTCCTAATGAGATCTCTCCTTGCTGCGAGCCCTCTGGGCGGAGGGATTAGTGTGCAGATCATTTGCTAATGAGTGTGGCCACAGCTGTATAATAACCTTAAATGCTCAAGAAATGTAGAGTAATTCTACTGAGTGCCTTTCTTGACTGGATGTACTGAGAAACAAGATGACCCATTTCAAAATGCAAGTCCTGAAAAAAGCAAAGGTACTAAGCACAAATTATAATAAACAACTCTACGACATATATTGTTAATAAACACTGCGGAATTCCACCCTTTGTGTGTGCCAGTGAGTTTAACAGAGGTAGCTCCTCCTCAGAAATCTGTGATGGGTAGGTGTCTAACTCAGGTCTAAATTAACTTTTTCTTTGCCCCACCCCCAGCAGTCTAATATTGAAAAGTTTCCTCCTTAATTCATAGGAGTTCAGTAAACACCTCGTTGTATTTCCTCCACTTTCCTTCTTTTTTTTTATTCCTTTCTTCTGAATTATATGCAATAGGCCCCAAAACATGTAGTGTAGGTCTGATTTTCTTACTTTTAGGAAATGTGAGATAGGAAGAAGCAAAAAGTACGGAGTACAACTCTAAATCGCTATCCCGATATTAACTAAATTCTTATTAGAATTGGATGTCTAAAGCATCTATTGCTAATTAATTTTTATTAAGCACCCACACTAATACACCTACACTTTGACCTTTTCTGCTTAACCTTTTTGGAAAAAAGGAAAAAGAAAGGAAAAAAAGAAGATATTTTCTTGGTTCCCCAAGTGCCTACGAGTTTATCAGCAAACCATGCACATTCAATCATGCTCCCCTAATGAACTGCTGCTGTCAATTTAGTTCTCATAAAAACACAAGCGAAGCAGCATACAGAGGAGTGATTCCTGAGCCTGGTCTGTGATACACCAGGGTGTCTCCAATTATTTCCAGGAGGGGGTTGAGGGTGTCATGAAATTCTCTGATAAAACTAATTTTAATCCACTTTAATCTGCAAAATTGCAGGCCATGCAGCACTTTGATTAAGAAGGACATTTCAGAAAATCAAGTGAGTCACAGTAGGGTATTGAAAATAGAAAAACAAACAAACAAAAAATTTTGGTATAGAAATTCATAACCAATTATGTTTTTCTTTCTTTCATCCACATAGCAGGTGGCACCTCCTATTATGATCCCCCTATTTGGGTAGATTCTCAGGTGCTAAGGAGAAGAAAAAAGGGAAGCTAATATTTATTGAGAATTTGCAATGCGAAGATCATTGTAAGAGAAATTTTTGCATATTATATTCCATATCATGCCTGCAACATCTTTATGAGATGGAACCAGTAAGAATGGAAACTGAGAGCTCAGAGACACTAAATAATTATCCCAACTTCCAAAGCTGATAAAGGAGAGAGCTGGAAGTTGAGCTTACATCTCTCTTAATTTCAAAGCTTATATTTTTTTCCCATTAATATATTTTCATAAATAGTGTATGAGAACCCATAAAGAGGGTATCATCTAACTGGGAAGACAGAACACTTAAGCACTCAATGAGAATTAAATAGACATAAGACAATATAGGAGTGTCGAATTTTTGATAAAGAAATAAAATAAGGTGAGATATCAATGTGGGCTAGAGGAAATAAAAGGTCTCATTAACTTGCTTAAGACCCTAAAGACTAAGCTAAATTGGAAAACACTGAGAAAAGCAGAAATAGGATTTTAGGTAAAAGAAAAGGTAGGAAAATTTAGTTGGATGTGAGAAAGACCACCTTGGTCACAAGGAGAGTTGATTGCCCAGAGCGGCCAATTTGGGTAGAGCAGTAGCGGGGAATCCATTTAGTTAGATAGTGTATGTCTAGACTCAAATCAAGAGCTATACAGTATTGACAGACAGCTGTTCCTTGCCTTATCTAGTTTGTTTGTTTGTTTGTTTGTTTGTTTTTTAAATGTATGTATTAACTACCTCCTCTGTGTACAAGAGAAGCCCAGTCAAGTGCTCTGCACTAAAAGTTAATTGTTTAGGGATTTGTTCTAGCATCATCTGAACAAGCTACTGAGCCTTGCTTAATCCAAAATGTCTGCATATCTTGAAATGAAACCATAACACAACATTTGTATGATTGTTAAAATTGCAATTTTTAGCCCTGATCTCTTGACAGATTGTTAGACCTTTGAATTCAACTACCTATTTGACAGCTCCACTTGAATGTCTAATCAAAAAATTAAAAATTAATATGCGTAAATAGAACTCTTGATTTCATCCCTTCACACACACACGCACACGCACACGTACACACACACACACACACACACACACAATATATATATATATATATATATTCTAAAGTTGATTTTTTTTTTTCTTGCAGTGCTACCTCAGTCACAAAATTTTGGTTTCTTCTTCCAATATTAACTAAATCTGGCCAGTCTACTCTCCAAAACATAGCCAAAGTGTACTTTTAAAAAATGTAAGTCACTATCTTTAAAAGTCTTAGAATGGAATCTAAATCTCATTTTCAAGTCCTTAAGTGGTTTTCTCTCTGTCTTTCTCCAATATCATTTATCAAATCATTTATTTTCCCTTTTCATGCTGCAGCCACACTGGCCTTTGTTTCTCTGCCTCGATAAGGTCATTCATGCTACCTCATGGCCTCTGCACCAGCTGTTCATCCCGTGTAGAATGGTTCTTCTCACTAATCTTTGCATATTTGGCACTTTCTTGCTATTTAAGTATTGACTCAAATGTACCCTCTTCAAAGAAGTCTTGCCAGCGCTCATTCTAAAGGAGACCCCCAGTTATGGTCTATCATATCATTCCCTTCAGTTTGCTGCATTGTACTCATCATTACCTAAGATTTTTCTTAGATATTTCTCCAATTAGTTTTATGTTTATTTTTTCTCTCACTCCACCAGCATGAGCTTCCCTTCAAGCTGCATGAGAACCAGGAAACCTTCCCTCCTTGTTCACCTTTTATCCTTCCACATGGCAGTGTATCAGGCACTTAGAATGGCCCAATAAACACTTGCTGTATTAATTAATAGTCAACCAATTTTGAGTAGGTGTTTGACATGAAGCAAGTACACGTTGATGGGCAAGTACAATGATATGCATGCTTATCTGAGTAGGGGATGATTCGAATCTGGATATAGTTTGATTGGCTAAACCAGTAAGAGAGTAAGGGAGTCAGTACACTGAGGACAGCTGGAATGGAACATAAAAGGAATAAATGAAAAGAAATATTATAGGAAAATTTGGAAATATTTAGTGACTAATTGCTATGAAAATATATAAATCTTTCTGCTTTCTAGCCTCAGAGATCATGTAAAATACAGAAACTATAAGGTGAAGAGAATCCTTAGGCAGGAATATGGAAAGTGATATCCCTTAGAAATAGCATAGTACATTCAAAGAAAGATATCCAGTAGGCAATTTACTAATCTAATGTATTGAGAAGACCATAAAACTTCAGGTACTGATTTTGGCAAATGTAGATAGGATTATTGTTGAAAAATATTCAGTCCCCCTTTTGTGATTCTGTGTAGGGAATGAAGTTCTCTGCCCCTTAATTTTGAACTCAATCATATGATTCTTTTAGATAATATGAGATAGGATGGAAGCAGTTTTGGAATGTGCATTGGTTCCCATGCTTCTGCTGTGAGATGCTTAGCTGCTTTTCTGAGGGAGGATGAAAAACACAAGAGAAAAACTGGATCCAAACTCTAGCCTGAGGCCAAGCCCAGATGAATCTAAGCTGGACTAACTGAATCCCAACCAACGTGAAGTCATGTGAGCAAAAATAAGTAGTTACTGTTTTAAGACAATGAGTTTTAGATTGGTTTGTTAAACAGCTTTGTGGCGATTTCTGACTGAACAGAATTATCAGAAAAATTAAGGAGTTGAAACTGTTAAAATAGTTGAACTTGCTGAATGAGCGAGTATAGAAAATTACTAACAGCTAAGTAATATAGAGTACTGAAATATTTCTTCGCTTAAAATATTTATTCTATTTTCGTTTACTCCAACATAACTCCTTCTCTCTCTAATAATATTTTGATTCGCTCACGGATTCACATATTTATTTATTCAAAAATACATACTGAGTAGTGCAGACATTTATGTGTCAGGAGTATAGCAGAAAACAAGATAAAATATACATTGCAACCTTGATATGCAGAGTTTCTAATGCACTTTACTGCAAACTCTTCCAAAATGTATAACTACACCTTCAACTGCTTACCATACTCAAGATACATATTTCCAAATGTCAGCATGGCCTCTTGGATGTCCCAAAGGTATCTTGAATTCTACCTATCCAAATACTAGTTTATTAACTTTCTCACCTTTTAAGCAACAATCTACTCCTCTTCCTGTCTTTCCCACATATAAATCTGTCATCAGTTCATTCAAGCCAGGACATCTGGAATCTTAATTTCTTCTTCATCTCCTATTCCATTCCCAGTCAACTTTCTCCCACCATCAAGTCTATCTCCTCAGTGTTTCCCTGGAGAATGTCCTCCTCTCTATCACTGCCCTTAAGGAAGTCTCTTATTCTATTAGAACAGTCATTGTGTGTGTGTGTGTGTGTGTGTTGTGTGTGAGAAATAAATGATGAAAAACATATGTAAGGAGCTGATACAGTTTCCAATACAAGTATATCACGATTTTTTTTTTCTTGGCTAGAAACTTTATATTCATCTGCTAAAAGCCAGCAGAAATGCCACCTCTATGTTGAGAATGAGTATAGCAAGCCATGTGAGCTGGTAAGTACACAGGCCTAGGGAAGAGGAGAAATACTTCCCCTAGAACTTTATCCTATGAGCCAAAAGAAAAGGGGAAGGAGGACACTCACCCAGAATACTTGCACGTAGAAACAGTTTTCATTTCAAAACTGTAATGAATAACCCAGAAATTAGAGCATTAAATTTATTTTTTTCTTAATTTGCACCAAATATTTTAAAAAGAATCTCTGGACAGACTAGTTTATTTAAAAAGGGAAACACCAGACCTTCAGAACCTCCATTTCTCTTATTAAAATAAAATAAATGAATTTTGGCTTTGTTTGTGCTTAATCTTGGCTGGAAATTTACATTACCCAATCAGGAGTTAACAAGCCCCACAGGGGAAATCAAATGTCGCATAAAAATTCCACAGGAAATCCACTAATAAATCAGGGCAGGCGAAGCTGTATATATGGAAATTTCTAGGCCTTCTAAAGTCTATTAAAAACCTCTAAATCCTGCGTTAGACAAAACATAAAGGAGGGTTGGGAGCTCTGTCATTCCTGGGAGGCCCTTCAATTTCTACATACTAATATTTAATCATTGAAAATGTCTATACATCCAAAATTAAGTCATTTAGTCTTGGTATATATAACACATTAATTTTATATAAACTCTTATTCTGACATGAAGTAGTTTACATAAGAGAGAAATAAAATTTTCTGGAGCTGAGCACAGAACATTTGTCTTCTATCTTTATCAAAAGAGAGTTGTGATGATGGTTTAATATGGCATTTGGAAAGCCGTTCTTGATGATGTCTTTCCCACCTTTCTGCCAAAATACCTTCGAAGACACCAACAGAGGTGAGAAATCACATCTCTGAAAATGACTGTACTACCAGAATTTGAGAGAAATTTCTATTCACCCAAGACTGAAGGCAAGAAATGGAAAAGCACTAGACCTAGAGTATCGAGAGAGAGAGAGAGAGAGAGAATGAGAATGAGAATGAATGAGAAAGATTGATTGTAAGTAGGATGTTTCCTAATTGTTTCTCTACTCTTCGGTCCTTATTCCACAGTTCACATTCTGTAATATGCTGAATATTAGACAAGCTGTTACCCACCTCACCCCCAACATCGAAGGCCAGTTTGTCATCATTTGGTTGTGTGTGCTTGAGCGGGGAGTGTGCTGCTACTTTTTATACCTCTCTCCATAGAAATGTTCCTTTTTAACATCAAAGAAAATGCGAAACTGCAGGAAGACCATTGGGCAGGGAGTAAGAGAACATGGCAAACAATAGCACTTCTGGAGATAGAAACAAGTCATAAATAAAAGTTGTGACAGGATCTTGGTATTGAAGAGCACTTGCAGGGGTTCATCCAGCTATAAATTCTCATCCATTCCAACCAGTCAGAGTGTCAGAGAACCAGGGGCTGAGGGACAGGAAACACTCACTGCTCGCACAGCAAAGTTGAACCCTGCAACTGGCAGAGTCTCATGGGCTTTGGAAGAGTGGCTGGCCCGTGCTTAAGCGAACTGTGAAGCCAAAATAAATCCACATGTTCTGTTTATTGTCACGTACCAAAAAGAAAAGCAAAACAAACAAACAAACACTCTAGTGCATCTGCACATATATGCAAGAATAGAGAAAATAGAGCAGGCTTTCCCTTCATAAAATAACTTACTGAAACAAATAGACTATATCTATCATGTGTACATTTACACTGAGACTAGCCATGGACATGACTAGGCTTTGCCTCACTCATGTGTTTTTAAAATATGATACTTCTTATCACCTTGACCATTTTTACAAATGAGTTAGAGCATATTATTTCTATGTTTTGTGGCAGAGAATAGAAAATGAGGCTGTCTCCAAACTGAAGGAAGTTCTCTGTACTGAAAATTAGAAGGTCGGAGCAAATATGACCTCTTCCCTTCCTAAAATTCTTAAATTGTTGCACAGTTGTGTGATTTCTATGTTTACAGTTTCTTTCATTGAAAATAATACTTTAATTTTATTTTCAAAGTTCTCAAATCGGAAACTAAAATACTAAATGTTGGCTTGGCTGTCCAGTCCCTTATTTCAGGCTAGTCCATTAACCTCTCTCAGCCTCCATTTCTACAACTTTAGAAGGAAGCAATGGGACTTAATCTGAGCTTTTAAGCTGTAGTCTGTGGAGCTGGGGAGCTTCTAGGGTTGTATTTGGGGGAGAAATAATTGGACAGGTCTTCAGTCTCCATTCTTTGTTCAACCAGGGTAGTTTAGTGTCCATCTGTTTTCTTTGATGGCCTTCTGCATTAGTTTGTGTCCTGTTTTAGTCAGAGTTCTCCAGAGAAATAGAAACAGTAGGAGATTCATATACACACATATATGAACAGATTTATTATAAGGAACTGGATCATGTAATTATAGAGGCTGAGAAGTCTCACAGTCTGCTGCCTACAAACTGGAGGCCCAGGAAAGCCAATGGTGACATTCAGTCCAATTCTGAAGGCCTGAGAACCAGGAGCACCAAGGGCAGGAAAGACAAGCTGAGTGTTCTAGCTCAAGCAAGAGTAAATTCTTTCTCCGTCCAACTTTTTGTTCTGTTCAGACGTTCAAGGGATTGGATGATGCCCCTTCCCCCACCCCACATTAGAGAGAGAGAATTGCTTTACTGAGTCCATCAAATCAAAAGCTAATTTTATCCAGGAAAAAGTGGCCATGCCACTGAATATATTTCATTGTAAAATATATTGACTCTGAGTCAACTCTTATAGTTTGTTTCCTTTCAATGAATTTTTCATATTCAAAATTTTAAAAATGGGAATAGTTTGCTCTAACATATCTACCTTGTCGATGTCAAAGATGTAATCCAGACCAAATTCATACTATTAGAGCATTGGCGATGATAAAATAAATTCTTGTTCCTTTTTCCTAATTTCAAATATACTAAAATGAGTATGCTGAAAAGGAAGGATACTGATGAGACTTTTTAAAATCTATTTCTGATGCTAGTTATGCAGGAAACTTTCCTTGCCTTAGACTTGACAGATTAAAATGTGGAAAATCCACTTTTATTTTTCTGACTTACAAAAATATTGAAATACCACAATTAATGGGAAAAAATCAGCTGTTGAATATTTTTGTCATCAAGTATTTAAACAATGGAATTCAAGGACTTTAGGCTTTTCTGTTTTTATCATAAATTTTGCTTTAATGTCTGTATATAACTGATTAGGAAATGTAGAGTGTAATTCAAAAGAAATTCAGTGGCAGCAAGGGTCTGTCGAAAGACCTCCCTGAGATGTATTAGCTAAAGCTCTATCTAGACCACTCATAAATTTTTGAAGGGAAATTGATTTCATTTTCTCTTCATTGCAGCAATAAATAATTTTATAACTTGGAAACAATTCCTATGCAAACTCTTCAGTATATACTTTAAAAGAATAGAATTTGTCTCTTGCAGAGGCATGAAATTACTCCACAACTGTAATACTATACCTTAATTAAAACAAAAGCTCTTCTAAACCATTTCGAATAATATATACATTATAAACAATTTTATTCTAAAAGATATAGTGTAACTAAAATAGGAAGCAAAATAATAGAATAACAATATTGTGTGATCAAATTGTATCCATCCATCCATCCATTTAGTATATACTGTTACCACATCTACACTGTGTCCAGCCCTTTGCTGACAGCTGAAGACACATTAATTCTACATGATTCTTCAAGGAGCTCATAAAATTCTAACTGAGCGGGTACAAATGTTGATACCCATAGTATAATACATCATAAATAAGTAATGCCTGGTTATATATGTATATTGAAGTGTAGGTGACCAGAGAAGTCCAAGCTGGCAAGCATGAAGTTGCTAAAACAAGAAGCAAAATAATATTGAATATAAGGAAGAGGGCTTTGGCTTAAGACAGTTCTATATTATAAAATCCCCTTTGGGCCACTTGCCAATGGTGTGACTTAGGGCAGATTCTTAACATCTCACAACTTTAGTCATGTCTGGTGTGAAAATGAGAAAGTTCCACTCAAAATCTTGTGAGAATAAAAAAATATTTATGAATATTGTCAGGCATACAGGAAATGTCTGATGGACATTATTCATTCTCCCTTCCTCCTCTTTATAAATTTACTAGTTGAAGAGGAGGCATCAGTAGGTGTAAATGCATCAAAGTGTGAATGGAAGGATGTAGCATGATCAAAGATCAGCTGGATGTTTCCTATAGTGCGAGTATGCTTTCTATGAATTAATAGCCAATGTGGGGGGGCGGCAGACCTGAGAAGGCAGTTAGATCTGAATTTTGATGGACCTTGTGTGCCATGCTGACCTTTTATATCATGTTTATTAACATACTTTAAATATAGTAATAAAATGACATAAATATCATGAAAAGAATTTAAAATTACTTTTATATGCCAAATATTTTCTGAATACCAGTATTAAAAATCATAACAGTTCCTTGTATCAGAACATATATGAAAATTAATTCCAACTAGATTAAATTATTAAATGTAAAATTCAAAAAGATGTTTTTAAAATAAGAAGCAAGTACAGATAACTAATCAGTCATGGAGAGGCAAGACTTTTCTACTTACTAAGCAATAGAATGACACGAAAAAGATGGAAAGATTTGACCTGAGAAAATTGAATTTTTTTTTTCAAATACTGAAAAAATGAAAATTAGCTCAAAGACAAATAATCAAAAAATTACAAATCTACATATATTAATACATCATTAAGTAACTTTTTTTTAACCTTTCTAGACTATGCACATATTCAGCCAGCATTGGGTCCTTCTTCAAATTTGTATTAAATATAAAAAGATCATTAATATCATTCCTGCTAATCGAAGGTTAAAGGAGCCATCAAAGCAAATGTTAGCTGTTTAGAATGAGCAATGCAAATATTCCCATCGGAAAAGCACAGAAATAAATAATCAATGACTTTCCCTGATAATATTTAGTAGGGTAGAATAAGATGTTACATATTTATTAAAAGATATTGCTATGATTTCAGAGTTCTAATTAAAAGCAAATTTTCTCCTTACTTTCTTCTTTGATTAATTTTGAAGCTTATCATTGGCATTTATCCTAAAAATAAAGAGATATATTGGAATTAGTGATCTAGAATCATCGACTACTTACTGAGTACTGACTTTGTACCTAAAACTGTGCTGGCTGTTTTGACTTGTGTTTTATTATTCAATTCTTACAGAAGCCTATAGCACAGACATTTTTATTAGAATGAGAATGAAACTAAAGGTAGAGAGATGAAGTTAAATAATTTGACCTAAGTAATGTAGCTAAAAGGAATTAATTTCTGAGTTCTTATCCAAATTCTAAATTCTAACATCCACTTATATCCCACGTGATTGCTTCGGGAAGATTTAATTTATGATAAAGATTATAAAACAAAATAGGAGATGAGACGAAACCAAAGAACCCTTCTTTTCAAAGAAAACAATGACCACGAATAAGCTGACCCATTATTAGGCAGTGTCTTTACTTTCTGTCACAAAATGGGTAACTCCATCTCTGAAAATCTGTCTCATCTGTACGATTTAAATGACGAGTGTTACTAGGGCTCGCGAGTCTTAATCTTTGTTGGAACCGAGAATAATCTGGAGGGCCTTTAACAAATACCGGAGTCTAGGCCAATCTCAGATTTACGATTCACATTTAAATGCTTTGGGTTGATGCCTAGGCATCGGCACTTTCTTTTTCGAGGCTCTCTAGGTGAATGTCGTGCACAAAGTTGAGAACTACTGCTCTAGGTCCTTGGCTATTTCAACAATAATAATTGGGGCTTGTGAGGTGGTTTTTTTTTTTTCATGTTTAAAAAATTACTTTTAATTAGACTGCACAGTTTAAAATAATATAACAATAAGACTATTATCTTCTATTCCTCTTCGCATTGTTATATTATTTTCGGGGGGCTGAAATTATATGAAGTCTCTGTGGTTAGTGCATACTGATAAGGCACTCTGATTGAAAGGTATGTCTTTGATTAATAATCACAATAAACACATGAGCTATTAATAAATGCAGTTTCGTTGGTAAATAACTCAGATCATGGAGTTGATAGAAAAATAATAGAAACAGCAATTTGACAATGGAAAAATTGGAAACTACCCCACACAAAATTATAACTTATATGCCAATTACTAGATCTAAGCAGGCAGGGGTTTGATGGGGGGGATTATAGAATGTGCGAAAACATTAAACATAATTCAAAAAATTAATGAATAGATCCTGTGAATTTGTAATAATAGAGTTGATAAACTGAAGAATGAGCAGATTTCCCAATACTCCTCTGCATTGCCCTTCACCCCCACACCTGGATATTGGTATGCATTAATAGGTTTAAAATAATTTTATCTTCAAGTAAATTTGAAATTTTTGAGTTAAAGTAAGATAAATTTTTTTTTTGGACTGTCAGAGATGTTAAAATGATAATATACACTATAAATCTCTAAGAAAAATGTAATATTTCCCAAATTTATTACATCATGGGCTTTTTTTTCTACCACATTGTAGGACAAATAACTAGATCGCCACATTTTCCTATAAACCGCAGCGATATCAACAAATTCCACAAAATGAACCAAGTGCCTATTATATGCCAAGGCCGGATTTGAAATATCTCAGGACCTGAATCCAGCTTTATTACAACTTTAACTTTTAGATTTCACAACAGAAGGGACTGTTAATTAATTGCAAAGTGACAGGTTCTCTTACAGCAGATAATGCTAACATAACTATTCAGCCTTGAGGCAGCTTGCTTTAGGACATGAATGCACTCAGTCTTAAGGAGCCACAGGATGGGATGAATATATATTCAAGACTAACAGAAGTGTGATGGTTGGCAGGAAGGGAGGGAAGGAGGAAGAAGGAAAGAGGAAGGAGGAATGAAGGAAGGAAGGAAAGAAGGGAGGGAGGGAGGAAGGAAGGAAGGAAAGAAGAAAGGAGAGAATACTCATGTTTCCTGGTGGAAACATGGAAGGTAAAATCACTGACAGGTACAGTTGTGTCAGTGCCAGTAATTCACAGTTTTTAAAAGTTTTCTTTATACCGTTTTTTAAACATGCCTTAAGATCACTGTGGTTTGAGGTGACTATTATCTTCTATTCCTCTTCGCATTCTTTTGTTGAGAGCAGTGCAGGAATAAAGATGAAGATAGCAGATTTTGAAACTAAGAGATAAAAGAAATGGCCAACGGGAGATCTAATTACCCTCCTCCAAATTCACATAGTAAAATCCTGTGATAATGTTGCCACCAGAGAGACCAAAGATGGAATTTGCCTTAAAAGTTGTTAACAGAAATTTAATTAGTATGTGCATAAATACTTAGAGTGGATCGAGTTTACCCTGATATCTTTCCTTGACCACAGTTTAGTAAGCAAACTTAGGTCATGGGGTCAATAGAAAAGTAATAAAAACAGTACTTTCCTAATGAAAAACTTGGAAACTACCTCACACAAAATCTTAATTCATATCCCAATTGAAACCTTGAACCATCTGTGTGAAAAGTAGCACTGTTATTTCTGTTCTAGACCTGAGAATTAGAGGAATGAAGTCACTTGTCCAATCACACACAACGGGGCTGGAAATGTAAGTCAGTTTTCTGACTACAGATCTTGGGCATTTTCTTCTCTGTGTCCAGTTATGTTTTGTGGGCTTTCCTGTTACTTTATTTCTCTAAGGTCTCAAAGGGCATGTCATGTGAGCCATTTCTCTCTCTCTCGTATTGCTTCAGCATTCCCCAAAATGTCTTCCATAGAGCGCTTTATAATTTGGGCGACCCTTAAAATGTTTCATGAAAAAAAAAGAGATCTATGATCAAATCTATTTAGAACTGCAGGAACTTATTCATTATTTTGATTAGAATATTAAAAGCTATGAGAAGTCCTGCCGAAATTCTGCAAGTTTGTTAAGTGACGAAAGCTGTTTGCACAAGTTCACCCTACCATTGTCCAAACTTCTGCGACTGCAGGGAGCTTTTTGTAATTTCCCTATTCCCATTTTCAAACCCCACAGAACCAAGATGCTACATTAGTATTCTACCTATGCATGTGATCATCTTTTGCTCACTTCCTGAATAAGACATAGACATTGCAAATAGTATTATGTAATTGCAATTTGTTTTTTTTTTTCTGAATTATGCCATTAGAGTTTGGTAGGTTATCTCCAAAGAAAGCTGCAGATTTACAGAAAGCTATAGGTACTTGCAGCTGCTCCCATCGAGTGATTGAGTCTATTTAGCCTGGCCTTATGTAACTAATAGATGTGGCAGAAATAGCACAGTTCCAGATCTGGACTAGCCCTTTAAGAAGTACATACAGTGTTAACTTTTGCTCTCATATAAAACAACATAGATCCAGGCTACTGAATAAGAAGGGACCAGGAAGACCACAAGAAGCCACTTATATAACTGAGGCTTTCCAGCCACCAGCCAGGAACAAGAACCCAGACTTATGAGGGAGACCATCTAGAATGTTCTAGCTTTGTAAAATCCCAGCTGAATGAACCATATAAGCAGCCTCAGCCAACACCACATGGAGAAGAACCACTCAGCCAAACCTCAGCATCGTAAGAATCAATGAATTGCTGTTGCTTTAAGCCACTACATTTTGGGGTTGTTTGTTATGTAGCAATCAATAAACAAAACACACAGTATTTCACACAACTGGGCAGAATTCAGGGCAAGCCCTGCATTTTTAACTTTCTATTGCCCTTTAGACTACACAAGGACATTGAAAAACTGGATGGCCTCAGGGTTAAAAATTGCACAGTCATGAGTGGAAATTCTTCCATTGCCTAAGCCGACACACACAGTGTTTGGGACAGGCTTCCTTCTCTGCCATCATTAAACAACCTCCTGTCTTAACCATAACTCCTGTTGAGTGCGCGCTCGGCAGAATGGATAGCGCCAGTTTCTGCAGGCCCTGTCCTTATTCCCTGTTCACTGTCTCCTCTCAGCCAGTCTCCTATCCCTCCTGTCAGACATTTCAGTTACTTTCCTGTGAGCTATTTGCCAGTAAAGAACCCAGAGTGAGAATTAATCAGCCCATTGCAGACTTAAACGTATCAAATGCAATTTTTGTTATTATTCCTGATTTTGCTGTTAAGTCTTAATTGCTGAACTATTTTAGGCAAGAGAGATATCCAGACTGTGTTTGAAGAATAATTTGTTTTAATAGCTGTCTTAGATGAGGAATGCCCAAATAATAAATGTACAAAAATAGTATCCAGAAAAATCTTTTTTTGAACTTTGTTTTTAATCTTCATTTCATGAATGGCCCACTAGAATGGGCAAACAGTCAGCATTGGGGTGGGGGTGGGGGTAGGAGGGAGCATTTCTTTAGAGTAGATTTGTTCTTTCCTTCCCATTCTAACCCAACTGACAAAAATCCACGAATCTTCTATCTAAATTAGTGGTTTGTGGCCTCTGTATCTTCTCCTCTTTTGTCCTTTAACATATACCCAGGGGTTATAAAGATAAATTTTGTTGGGATATGGAATTATCGATACTAAGAGCTGGAAGGATCCATAAAAGCTACCTGAATCACACGAAAACTATAGCAGAAATGATATAATGTGAACGTTACTCTACTATAGAAAATGTTAAATCAGATGTAAAATCAACTAAACTCGAATCTCCCTGTCCCTCTCTTCCACCCCTAACTAAGGCCCAGATGCCTATGTAAATAATCCCAATTAGAAATGCATTCATCACATAAAAGCGCAACAAATGAATGCCTACAGGAAATAACACTCCAATAAATCTTGCAAAATGTCTGCTATTCACCATCTTGGAAGTTATGAGCATATGGAAATGAACATAATGTTTGCAATTAAAAGACTTACTTGACTTCAGGTACAGTAAAAACATGTGTGAACCTTTCAAACGTATTCCAAGACTATGAATAAAATTCTATAAAAAATTAGAGTATGCCTTATTGTATAGAAACTTAACATTTATTTTTTAAAAATTGTATTCTTTCAGTGACTTGCTTCCTCCATCAGTGTGCTTTGTTTGCATACATTACAGAGATGAAATCTGAAATTCTTCCATGTATTTTAAAAAGAACTAGGTAATAATATTTTGTTGATGATCATAAAAATGACTTTGCAGTAGCTATTATGAACGGTTAAACTTGGAATATTAATGCCTCCCACTCATGATTATTTTAATGAGGTAATCCATAAATTCTCCATCAAGCTATAATTCCCTTGTAGTACTTATTTATAAGAGTGTGTTTCTGTGAAATATTTTTGGAAATTAAATCATTTTCTTCTCTCTTACTTCCAAATGGAGATTACTCTCTTTTAAAAAGTGAGCGAGACAAAGTCAGAAAATTTAACCTCTCAGGGTCTCAATTTGTGCACTTGAGTTTCTTAGTACAGTGGAGATTAGCAAACTTTTTTCTTTAAAGAAACGGGTAGTAAATCCTGGAAGATTTGGGGGCCATATAGTCTCTGTCGCAGCCCCTCAGCTCTGCTTTGTAGAGATAAAGCAGACACAGACAATACGTGAGTGAGGGGATGAGGTGAGTCCCAGTAACACTGGCAGCAGGCTGAGCTTGGCCCAGGGGACTTAGTTCACTGATTCCTTCTACAACAGCCTAGTCAGATGCTTTCTGCAAGATGTCTTTGGACCCACTGGTGACTGGTATCCCACTATAGCCTATAAAACATCTTTTTTTTTTTTTCATTTGAGGATGAATCTGATCTTCATAAAGTAATCTTAATTTATTGAAATAAATATATATTCAAACTTTTTTAATTACTGAAAAAAAGGTCTTAGTTTCACAGGATGCTTTTTTCAGATACCTCAATTCTGCCCTCATGTTCTCTTGTTCATTTTCTTCTCTAGGCTCCAGTTCCTCAATTTTTCCATAAAAGTATTTTTTGGGTTACTTCTCTATTTTTGCTAGTTCTTTCTGAACACCATTCGTTTGTCAAAGTTCATTTAGTGTGATACCCAGGGTGAAAGCCAACACTCCCGGTGTAGGACGGTCACTGTCAGGGTAGAAACTTCACCTTCCTCACTCGAGACATTATTTTTCCTTCATCAGCATTCACAAAGTCATCGTTTGACCAGCCATGAGCAAACCATCAATTATACTTAATAAGAAATAATTTAAAACAAGAGATTTGGCTTTTAAGAAGAGAAATGCCATGTAGAATGCATAGCATGGCAGAAAGAAATGTGGTTTTTGTAGTGCAGCCTTAGAAAAGAGGATTAAATTACACTCCTAGTGCATTGGGGCCAAAGGCGTGGTTCCTGAGGTCTCATGGGGAAGGATCTGAGACCCAGCGGGGCTGATGCACTATAGTCTATATGCCAATAGGATGTTTTCATGGGCAAACTAAAGCCATGTCCTGCATGATAGGGTTGATAGCCTTTGTGTTGCCCATGAGAAGGATGGAGAAATAGCTTGGATACACATAAGATTTTCCTCCAGCTATATCTGGCTGAGGAGATTAAATACAGGTCAGTCAAAGAGCAATTTTGTATTTTTGTGAGCTCTATCACTGGGGTGATGTTCATTCATCTCTAGGGCTAAGATGAGACAGTGAGGTTAAAGTTAACAAATACCTGGACTCTTCTTTCCCAGCTCCCCTACGAATGCATGTTTCCTCCATCTCGACTTTGGGTTCTCCAGCTCTCTTTGACAGACAGCTTTACTCTCAAATGTAGATGCACAGCCCATGGGCTTCCTTGTTGCTTTTGAACCCTATGACTTGCCTTGAAGGAATCCTAGGATTAAGAGTCCAGAGTTAACTGTAATTCTTGGTACAGCAAGAAGCAGAGAGCAATGAATGGAGCAGAGGCTAAATGTAGAATCTCCTACCCCCTTCAAATTGACTCTGCAAGGTCAGAGGTGATACAAAAGGATTGCGTGACATAACTTGCATATGGTCTGTCTCTACATTCTTACAGTGTCTGTGCATTTTAGACCACTGTGCCTACCTGTTCCACACCTTGCTGCAGCCTTCCCCACACCTTGCTGCAGCTTTCCCCACACCCTGCCTTTTGTTCTCAAAATATGTCCTCATACCTCTAACTAAAACCACTTGAGAGGTTAGTTAATTAAAAGTTTAGATATATTGTGGGTAAGCAATAAAAGGTTTCTCATTATATTTTAATTCTTATTTTCATAGAAACCTACAAATACATGAAACATTGTCAAACTTACTATTTTTTATTTTAATTTTTGCTAGGTCACTCACTCCTCTGTTAGAAATTTTTTCTATGACTTTGGAAAAAATGAGGAACCTTGTTGAAACAGACACGTGCACATAATCACTCACACTTAAATGGTTCTGGGTCTTTGCTTGGATGTGCAAAGTGATGATAATTCTGTCTGGCACCCAGGTCTATAGCACTGTCTTTGCAAATTGTGGGAAAAGATGATACTTGAGCATATTAGACATTCTCAAATTTCAGTTTCATTCTTATTTGCAACAATGGGCTCTTCCCTTAGCCTTTCTTTCACAAAATATTTTTGAGCTCCTACTACGTGTCATGCACTGTTCCAGGTGCCAGTACTTGGGACACAACAGTATAAAAGCTTATACTTAATATGCTGCTTCTGTCATGTTGATATTGACAAAGGGTCCAGCACTTTTTTTTTCTTCCAAACTATCTCTAGTGTGAAAACATCCATGGAAAGGAAACTTCAGATGTTGCAAATGTATTGTCCTTTACATGTGGAGGTCATTCTTTTTTTTTCCTGTAACTATTCTTTCCTTTTATTAAAAAAAAAAGGTAGTGAAATAATTGCATTATCCTAGTCCTTTGAGCTACATAGAATTTCCTAATAAAAGGTTATAACCTCACAATTATAAAAGGTTATAACTGTTGTGTTTATCCTGGTTTTGACTAATATGTATTTAAGTACATTTAAGTATTTAAGTTTATCTGCTATAGACACATTTCTAAGTCAACTTTTGTTTCACTTTCAAAGCAGCAGATTTTCATTTTACACATGTGAAAAAAATACGAGTAATTAGCTATAAGGAAGTTACCTCACTTCTTCAGGGAAAAGAAAAGCTGTGCTCTCCATCCATTTATTAACAAAAGAAATGGAATCAATGATAATTGAGAGCACATCCTTCCTTGAAGTTGACTATGTTCACTGTGGTAAGCAATGCATCCTTTGATTATGATGAATGGGTTTTGTAGCCTTTTCATGATTGTGAAACATACAATCTGTAATGAAGCTGTGAGGTGTTCCCTTCTCAGGGAACAGTTCTGGAATTTACCCAAGCTTAGCAGGAGCATCGTCAATGTACATCAATCCACATGTGGCAACGTGTTTTTATGCTTCTAACAGAAGTCTCTGTTAAGCTTGAACACATCGTCGTCTTTTCTTTTTTAATGCAGTGGTTCATAATACAAACTGTTGCCTGTGAGGACTTTCTGTTTTATGAACTACACAAACACTGACAGCTGAATGCAGTTATCAGCTGTCGTTGACTCATCAGGCTGAATACCCACTTTCAAGGGACAAATCTTGATATCTTGTATAGCCTGTTCTGAAAGATCCTGGTTCCTTTCATGAATTCTAACACAAAACATTTCACCTAACAATGAAACAGTGCAAATGTTTTTCTGTTTGTTTTTGATGTGTAAGCTACAATACTGTTTTGCCATTTACAAGTTTGATTTTTCAACTATAATCAAACCTTCCTTCATACCACCCCTATATCTAATATGTCGTATGTAAGATGCTATGTTATAGATTTTATTATATATAAAAAACTTAGTACTAAAGCAAATGCTTATGTTTATATGAAAGGAACTCAGCTTAAACTGGAATAAACAAAAAGCTGATTATTGACTCATATAATTAAGAAGTCCAAATGTGTCTTATGATTTCAGACTTCACTGGATCCAGGGGCTCACTCCATGTATTTAGAATAAGGCTTTTTTTTTTCATTATTTTACTATTTGTTCACTTCTGTGTTATTTTTGTTCTCAGAGAAGTTATTTTTATGTATTGACTACCTTTCTCTCCCCCCTAGCCACTAGAAATACATCTTCTGATCTCTAAGTTAAATAGAAATTTGTATCTTCCCTTAAAATTAAAAAAAAAAAGAAAAGAAAAGTTGTTAGGCAATGTCAACTCAGATTGTCCCTGTCAAGGCCATCTCACTATCCCTGAATCAATCTTTGAGGCTTGGAGGATGTGAGACTCTAGTTGGCCAAACCTGGTTACATACTCAACTCCTGGCACTAAAAACAGAGTCAGTTTGACCACACCCAGAAAGACTAAAGGTGATGTCTCCAGAATCCGAGTGTTCTTACTAGTAGAAAAAGAAATTGAGTGTGAAACAGGTGGAAACAGTAAATATTCTATGTAATATTAACCATAGGACTCCTCTGATGACCAGATCCCAAATGTCTTCAAGGTTCTGCTGTCATCATATCATGATCTGGTAGATTTCAGTGTGTCAATGTCATATCCAACTTCACTTATACGTAAGATTTCAGTTCAAGCAGCGTCTGTGCTTTGAGATTGATATTTAAAACTAATGTGTTGCATAGTGTACATTACAGTCACTGAGGTCTGTCCATTTTATGTCATCTGAGTATATCCACTGTAAGTAAACATAGTCCTTACATTTGTACTTCTTCAACATGACAGACAAGAATCCACAGATATTAGCAGAAATAGCATCGGGTATTTTTGTGGGAGTGCACTCTTTTCAACGAATATAATTAAGGTCTAACTGAATTCAAAGGAACAGTTTGCACAGGCAAATCATCATATCGATGCACATAAAAAAATCACAGAAATGTAGAAAACTAGATTTAACTTTGACTATATTATTTAACTTAGGCAACCTCTTTCTATCTAGCTCATTATAGATCCTTCACTAGTCACGTAGATACTAAAAATGCCAGCACAAATTTATTTTGACATGCCCAGCACTGCTGAGTTGTATGTCTCACATTTGCTGTTTTAGCATAATTTATATTTGTAATGATATGATTTTTAAACAAACCACATGTGTCTCCCATTCCAAGAAAAAGCAGCTTCTATCCTGAATTACCAAGCATTATTCCATAGGTTGAAATGCAAATATATTTATGCCCGTGGTCATACAAACAGGAAGCTATGGACTGAAAAGTAGAGTATAGAACAGTCTCCATTAGAATTAGCCAACGTCTACTGTGGCAGTGCAGCAATGTAATCAGAAAGATCAAAATGCCACTTTCTGCTTCTCATAACTTTCATACTGCTTCCCCTCATTTCAGCTCTACTAAAACCAGGTATTCCTTACCTGTTTGCACATCAGTCTCTTTAACACAAGTGGGCACTCAGAAATCTAAAACATGCCTCCAATTTACTCTCCCATGGAATCAAAGACTCTCTACATTGAATGGGACCTTTTAGGTCACCTGACTCTATACTTAAATTACCTCTATAACATACACAACAAGAAATTTATCTCTAAGTCTCTGCTTTCTGAAGGATGGTATTTGGAGTAGACCAAATCATCGGTGCTAGGGGCTAACACCTAGGGTTTCCAATTCAAGCTCTCTCATAGGAGTGGGCAATATTGGTAATTTATGTCCTTCTCTAAGATCCAATTTCATCATATGGAAATAAATAATGATGGAAATAATTGTACCTACTTCCTGGAGTTCTAGAAGGAAATTTATGAGGCAATGCCTATATAATGAATTTAACACAAGGCCAGATATGTGTGGTAAGAGTTCAATAAATGATAATATCTACATTTATCTATGTATCTATATTAACTCTATATTCAATATAGGTTTATTCAAATACATAATATATGCTCAAAAAAATAAAATTTGGGTAATATAGAATTAAAGAACAAAAAAACATGCAGAATCTCTCTGATGAGAGCCAAAGTTTGTTAAGTTTGGTGCTTTTCCCTCTAAGCTATTTTTTTCTTTTTTGCAAAGTTGAGATCATTATACACACACATACACACACACA